>NC_133287.1:5309546-5532484 GCF_005239225.2 Populus alba
GAGCCAAACAGAGAGCACGAACCAAACAAAGAAAAACACAGAAAGAGAAGGAAAATCAAGGGGCAACACAAAGAGGAGTATTGGTTTTGCCATTGCTTTCGTCCCTGCAGACAAAGAAAAAACTCAGAATCAAAAGAAATTCCAGGCAAAGCCGGCCTCTCATCATCCTCTTGCTTCAAAAGTTGCAGAGTAAACAAAAGGAAAAGGCATACAAAGTGAGAAAAGGAGTAAACCGGTTCCCCAAGAATTCTTTCACCAACCAATAATCAGTCCCATCACTGTTAGTACCCGCGTGGCTTGCGCTGTCCCACAATCCCCATTGAAGACACCACTTTTATAAAACATGAAATCGTGCCCACCACCGTCAACAAATAGCTGTTGGGCCACAGCTTGCAGGAGAGCGTTTTCATTATTCTTTGGCACGTCTTCATGCCCAGTTATTTCTGCTGCAATAGATGCTGGCCTTCTCGCTACTGCAAGTGCCATCTACTCCTTGGTAGGGTCATTATCTTCACTTGCTAGCCCTCCGTTTTGTATAATATATTTGAAAGCATTGTCCATAAAACCACCTCCACAGCCTTTATTTTTGTCACTTGAGAAGACTTAGTCTTCAACTATTTACGTTTTCTGTTAGCAATAATCCCTGAATATCAGGTTGTTGATCTGGTCCTTAGCCATATCCCATGTTCTTTGCTTTTTCTGTTATTTCAGTTAGTTGATTCCTTCTGTATGGCTATATATAAAGCCACCAACGATGCTTAATAAATTATTCATTCATAACATCAGTAAATCAAGTTTATCATTTGGTATCAGAGCACACGGTTATTCTCTTTAGCAGCAGCTAGAAACCTGTGTCAAGTTGTTTTTTAGCCGCAGCTAAAATGACTAGTGAAGGGAGTTTTGTTCAACCAGCAATCCCTCGGTTTGTTGGGCACTACGATCATTGGAGCATGTTGATGGAGAATTTTCTCCGCTCCAAAGAATACTGGAATGTAGTTGAAGCTGGAATATCTGCTGCAGCAGATAATGTTGATCTCACAGATGAACAAAGGAAGGAGCTGGCAGATCAGAGGTTGAAGGACTCACGAGCCAAAAATTATCTCTTCCAAGCCATAGATCGTTCAATCCTTGAGACGATTTTGGATAAAGAGACTTCAAAGGGAATATGGGATTCCATGAAGAAGAAGTTTCACGGCAATGCTAGAGTCAAACGAGCACAATTACAAGCCCTGCACAAAGACTTTGAAACTCTTCACATGAAGGAAGGAGAGACTGTTCTAATTACTTTGCTCGGACCCTTACCATCACAAACAGAATGCGTTTTTTAATGGAGAGAAACTATCAGATGTCACAGTTATTGAAAAAATTCTACGTTCTATGACTTCAAAGTTCAACTACGTGGTGTGTTCCATTGAAGAGTCCAAAGACTTAGACACAATGTCTATTGATGAACTGCAAAGTAGCCTATTGGTTCATGCACAACGTATGCAAGGACATATTGTTGAGGAGCAAGCATTATAGATCACTCATGACAACAATTTTGGCAGACCAAGTCGTGGTAGAAGTTCTTTCAGAGGCAGGGGACGAGGACGTGAACGACAAGGTACTGGCAAATCTCTCGTTGAGTGTTTTTATTGCCATGACTTTGGACATTTCCAGTATGAATGATAGAAGATAGAAGAAACGAGTCACAAGTAAATTTCACTGAAGCAATTAACGATGAACCACTACTGCTTATGGCATATATTGAAATTGAGGAGATAGAGAAGTTGTGCAGTGAAGATGAGAATTTGTGCAGTGATGCACCAAATACTCTTGAAGATGATGATCATACGATGGAGATGTTTTTCATGGCTCCTGATTTTATTGAAGAGAGATTAGACAAGGAGCTATGCAGCTACTGTGAAGGACCAGAAATTCCTGCAGATGCAGAAACCGAGCCCATGATGGAGATGACAGACAATCACACAATGGAGATGCTTCTCATGACTCATGTCAAGAAAGCACTTGATGAAACAACATGGTTTCTAGATTCAGGTTGCAGCAATCATATGTGCGGGCACAAGGAGTTCTTCTCAGAGATAGATGAGAGCTTTCGTAAGTCTGTAAAGCTAGGAAATAATTCCAGCATTGACGTGGTGGGAAAAGGCAAGATTCATCTCCAAATCAATCAACTTTCACAGATCATTACAGAGGTATTCTATATTCCTGAGCTGAAAAACAATCTTTTAAGTATTGGTCAATTACAGGAGAAAGGTCTTGGAATTGTGTTTCGCAACAATACATGCAAGGTGTATCATCCAGAAAGGGGTCTTATTTTAGAGACAAGAATGTCTCTGAACAGAATGTTCATTCTGCTGGCCAAGATTCAAACTCAAAATCAACAGTGTTTTCTCACACCAACACCAGATTTAAATCATCTATGGCACTGTCGTTATGGCCATTTGAGCTTTGGAGGTCTTAAAACTTTGCAGCAGAAACAAATGGTGCATGGATTACCCCACTTGCAGTATTCAAACTTGTTATGTGAAGATTGCATATTAGGAAAACAGCATAGGAGCTCCTTCCCGCGAGCTAGTATGTGGAGAGCAACACATCCACTACAACTCATTCATTCGGATATATGTGGGCCAATTAACCCTATCTCTAATAGTCATAAGAGATATGTGTTAACATTCATTGATGACTTTAGCCGAAAGTTGTGGGTCTTCTTCTTGGCTAAAAAATCTGATGCTTTTAAAATGTTTCAGCATTTTAAAGTGAAGGTTGAAAAGGAGACTGGAGCCAGTATCAAAGGCTTGCAAACTGATCGAGGGGGGGAGTTTACATCTACTGACTTTATTGAGTTTTGCACAGCTAATGGGATACATCGCCAACTCACAGCAAGTTACACTCCTCAGCAGAACGGAGTGACCGAAAGAAAAAATCGAGCAATCATGAATATGGTTCGAAATCTGCTCACCAGTAGAAGAGTTCCAAAAACTTTTTGGCCTAAAGTTGTCAACTGGGCAACACACATACTCAATAGAAGTCCCACACTGGCGATTCGAAATAAAACACCAGAAGAATCATGGAGTGGTATTAAACCTTTTGTCACTCTTTTTCGTGTGTTTGGATGCCTTTCTTATGCTCATGTTCCAGATAACAAACGCACCAAACTGGACAACAAAAGCGTAAAATGTGTTCTGCTTGGAATCAGTGAAGAGTCCAAAGCTTATCGCTTGTATGATCCACTCTCTCAAAAGGTGATTGTCAGCTGTGATGTTGTTTTCAATGAAGAAGAAAGTTGGTCGTGGGATGATACTCATACTGAGGCCATACAAGCCTCCCTTGATTGGAATGATGCAGACAGCAACAATAATATTCAAGATAAAACACTGGATTACAATGCAGGCGAAGCTACTCCTGCTCCTGCTCATGAAGAAGACAATGGATTCTTTGATTATGCTGATAATCAAAATGACTTTCATGACGTTGCAGATAATCATGATGCAAGTCATGATGTGGCAGATAATCATGATGCAAGTCATCAAGGAAATTTGGAGCATCCAGTAGTTGAAGAACAAACATCTGCTGATTCTATTTCACGTGGTGGAAATCGTCCTCGTCAACCACCAATATGGATGCGTGATTATGACAGTGGAGATGTTTATTCTGATGACAATCAAGGTAACTTTGCTTTATTTGTTGATGAAGATCCTTTGTCCTATGAGAATGCAGCTCGAAGTGCAAAATGGAGAGATGCCATGGATTCTGAAATTGCAGCAATTCGAAAGAATCATACATGGGATATCACTGATCTTCCTCACGGTGCAAAAACAGTTGGGGTCAAATGGGTATTCAAGACTAAGCTTAATGAACGTGGAGAAGTTGATAAGTACAAAGCCCGCCTCGTCGCCAAAGGATATACACAACAATATGGGGTGGATTACATGGAGGTTTTTGCACCTGTGGCTCGCATGGATACTATACGGTTAATTCTTGCACTAGCAGCACAGAAGGGGTGGTCATTGTTTCAACTCAACGTTAAGTCTGCATTCCTTCATGGTGAGTTGAATGAGGAGGTGTACATTGAACAACCTCCTAGTTATGTGATAAAAGGAGCAGAAAAAAAGGTGTGTCGCTTGAGGAGAGCTTTGTACGGTTTGAAGCAAGCTCCACGAGCATGGTATAGCAGGATTGAATCTTATTTCTTAAAGGAAGGGTTTGAGAAATGTTCATATGAACATACTCTCTTCTTAAAGAAAATTGAAGAAGGTACTCTCTTAATTGTGTGTCTTTATGTAGATGATCTCATATTTACCGGAAACAATGAGATGATGTTTAATTCATTTAAACAATCCATGATGAAAGAATTTGATATGACTGATCTTGGTCGAATGAGATATTTTCTGGGTTTAGAGGTATTTCAACGAGCTGATGGAATTTTTATATGTCAAAGAAAGTATGCCCAGGAGGTGTTGCAACGGTTCAACATGGCTGATTGTAATGGTGTATTTAATCCCATTATTCCAGGATTCAAGCTGGTCAAAGAATCCACCAACACAGCAATTAATAATACTCTATACATGCAGATAATAGGAAGCTTGATGTATCACACATCTACTAGACCAGATATTATGTTCGTGGTTAATATGCTTAGCAGACACCTGACTCATCCTACAGAAATTCATCTGCAAGCAGTAAAAAGAGTGCTTAGGTATATCAAAGGCACACTTGCGTATGGAATATTTTATAAGCACGAAGGCAATGAAGAACTTCTCGGTTACACCGATAGTGACTATGCAGGAGACTTAGAGGATCGGAAAAGCACTTCAGGTTTTCTATTCTTGTTAAGCTCTGGAGCTATATCATGGTCCTCAAAGAAACAACCGGTAGTCACTCTTTCCACAACTGAAGCTGAATTCATTGCTGCTGCATCATGTGCTTGTCAGGCAGTATGGTTACGAAGAATGTTAGAAAAATTGAATCAGAACTTCGAGGGAGCAACAGTAATGTATTGTGACAATAGCTCTGCCATTAAACTTTTGAAAAATCCTGTCATGCACGGTCGAAGCAAACATATTGATGTTCGCTTTCATTTCCTTCGTGATCTAACTCGAGATGGAGTTGTGACGTTGCTGCATTGTTATTCTCAAGAACAATTGGCCGGTATTATGACTAAACCTTTAACACGAGCAGCCTTTGAGAAATTGCGCATGTTGATGGGTGTTTGTCAAAATCCAGGTATAAACTAAAGAAGATTCGTCAGTTTAAGGGAGGGAAATGTCACCTGAAAAGACTTAGTCTTCAGCTATTTACGTTTTCTGTTAGCAATAATCCCTGAATATCAGGGTGTTGATCTGGTCCTTGGCCATATCCCATGTTCTTTGCTTTTTCTGTTATTTCAGTTAGTTGATTCCTTCTGTATGGCTATATATAAAGCCACCAATGATGCTTAATAAATTATTCATTCATAACATCAGTAAATCGAGTTTATCAATTTCCACCATCACAGTCCATAAGTTGTTGCTCTGATAATGATATTAAGTTACCTGTCTTAAGCTTTATAATTCCTTCCATTGCTGCCACTGCGGAAAATGCCCAGCAAGACCCTACCATTCAACATAATAAATCAACTAGTAGGGATCAGATTTCTGTGAAACTTCCCGTATTTACTTATGGCAATTAAAGAATAGTACTAGGAGTAATTATATATGCCCACTTTATATACCCAAAAGGCAACATTCCATTTACCATCAAAAACCAACTCCATGTTTTTACAATTACAGAACAAAGCTATATCCAATTTAGCATTAATGTTGTCCTTTGTCTTCCCCTTTGTCGCACATCGAAAAAATCCGCGCAGCATCGGCTAGGCGACTTTTATCGTTTCTTTCTTGTTTGCTTGAATTGGTTCGTTGGAGTCGCCACCTAGTAATTTATTGAAGGCTACTAGGAAACCTAATGTACTGGTCTTGTCAGAGATTCCCGGGTAAGGGACTAGTTGTGGTTAGGGAAGGTATTAGCACCCCTAACGCACCTTACCTGAGGTAAACTGCTTCGCGAATTTGATGTGATTTTAAAAATAAAATTTTAGCCAAATTCTAAGGCTTTGATAAATCAGTTATTACTTCCTAGAATATATGTAGATACATGTTCTACATTTTTATGGAAAATACAACATGATTTTTATCTGTCCTTTAGATATTTGTGCATATAAATTAAATTCATTTTTTATTCAATAACATACATAAAAAAAAAAAATTCAAGCGCACACAAACATTTCTTTTTCTTTTTTTTATTATCACTTTCTCTTTCTTTTCTTTTCTTTTCTTTTCTTTTACATCCACATTTACACAAATTCAAAACAACTAAACAAAAATTACATTAATCAATGTAAAATTTACAAAAATAGCCCTAAAACTCTGAAAACAATTCTGGGAAGCATTCTGGTCTGCCTGAACAGTGGCGGCGCGTCTTCCCACGCGCCACCACCACTGGCGGTGTGTGGGTTCATGCGCCGCCGCTGGAAACCTGAAAAAAACAGGGGTGCATGGAGCGGCTTCCTCCCCTCTTCACTTTTCTGCCGGCGGTGACACCCACCGTCACCTACATAAGAAGAAAAACACAAGTCAGTCGATTTTACTTCTTCATTTTTACAGATCTGCTTTTGGTTCCATTTTTCTTCTCCTTCGGAGATGGTTCTGCTGTGAAGGAGAGCCCTTTTCTTTGGATCTTCTGTGAACGAGGGTTACTGGAGGTGCGATCTGGCGGTGGCGCTGTCGTCCGTGGCAGCTGAAGCTGCGATGGAGATGTGAGCGGTTGTCCGATCGGAGGGCAAAGAAGAAATGGCGCCTGCGGCTGAAGATCCCTTCGTCGATCCCCTTTAACAAGAACCAAAATCCTTTACAGTTAGGTTAAACTGAGATCCCTTTGTCGATCCCCTTTAACCAGAACCAAGGTCTTTGTGGTTAGACTGAACTGAGATCCCTTCGCCGATCCCCTTCAACCAGAACCAAAATCCTTTCCAGTTAGGTTAAACTGAGATCCCTTCGCCGATCCCCTTTAACCAGAACCAAAATCCTTTCCAGTTAGGTTAAACTGAGATCCCTTCGCCGATCCCCTTTAACCATAACCAAGGTCTGTGTGGTTAGACTGAACTGAGATCCTTTCGCCGATCCCCTTCAACCAGAACCAAAATCCTTTCCAATTAGGTTAAACTGAGATCCCTCCGCCGATCCCCTTTAACCATAACCAAGGTCTGTGTGTAGCTCGGTCAACCTAGAATCCCGTCTGGTGACTCCCTTCAACCAAAGCTAAAATCTTCATGTTGTGGTTAACCTAAGATTCCTTCTGGCAATCTCCTTTACCCAAAAAAATATGTTCCTTCTTCTAGATGATAGGGTTTAAATTGAAGACTCTTCTTCATTGATCTTCCTATTTCTTTGAGATTTCCCTAATGTTAGGGTTCATCTCATCTTCCTCCCATTCCAGGGTCAAAACCATGATTCTTTGTTGTTCTTCAAATCAACATTTCTTTCTTAATTCCCAATCTTGTTGGACTACATTGAGGATTTTTTTTCTACAACAAATCAAAAATATATGCAATGCTTTGGTGTTAGATGACATGCATGCATCCTTACCTGATTTGAAATCTAGGTCCCCCCTCTTCGATGTTCCATCATCACAGGGTGCCTTTGTTTATTATTCAAAGCTTTCTTCATTCTTTCAATGCACTGGTTCATGTACTAGCTTTCCACTCATGTGTAAGTGAAGTGCCTATCATGGGTCCTCCATGACAATTACTGCTCTTATTGCTTCTCAAGCTTGACCATGTTTCCATGTGTGATGTAGCTCACTTCATCCATCTCCTAGATTCTCTCCAGAATTGCCCTTTGATTAGTTGTGCGTGCCAACGCCCATTAAAAGTGTCAATCAGATTGAACTTGCCTCCAGTCGAAACAATACTCTTCAAGTACATGTTATCATCAACCTTCTCGGAAATCATCCAGCCATCCAGATATGCATCTCAATGAAAGGCTCATAGTTGTATGCTCAGTGTTCTTCTCAATAGATTCCTCTCAGCTCTTCTAATTAGATTGTGAAAAGAAATATCTCGGCCTCATCAGTGACGTTGCTTTTATCACCCATACTCATGTGGTGAAGTGCACCTTTGGCTTCAAAACAAGTTGTCCCACAGTCAGTCTTCGAGGTGGGAGTCCTTTCTGCCATTCATTCAATGCAGTTGTGTGATAACGTCTATCGATAAACATGTTTCAAAGGATGACAATATGAGATTGTCCTTCAAGTGCAGCATTGTTCCACAGTCAGTCTTGGTGGTGTGCATCATTTCACCATTCAATTACATCCATTCATGTATCCTCATCGATCGCTAGCCATGATGATATGAAAGTGTCCTTCAGGTACATCTTTGTTTCTCCATTGTCGATAGGGTTCACTAGAGCATGGACTATTTTGGAACGACATTGCCCCCAGTATGATCTGAATGTGCTCGTTCATTGATTATCTTTCCTTGAACATCATTGTCTTCAGCTCACTGATTCATCATTTAATCATCTTTCATTGCCTCATAGCTAATCTGAATACTGCTTGTTTTTCCTTTTCAAGGTCCACTATATTGCCCCCAGTTGCTCAACTTTTCAAGGAGTGTCAAGGACTTCAATGTCATTTCTATCAAGGATTTCGGAGACTCAATCGATGTTCTTTTGTGTCTGATAATCTTCCTTGTTTTGGAATCAACTCTCATATTTCAACGATCATGTCTGTTCACAAAGTCTAATTTGTTGAAATGAAATCAGAGATGTCCTTTTTTAAAAGACCTTTTGAAAATCAAGCTTTTTTATCAAAGACCCAACACACATTATTTGAAATATACAGTCCTTTGATTGTCATGCATTTTGAAAACAGAAATTGACCCAATGTAGGATAAAAATGGTTTTTTCCATGGTTCTGTATCAATTTGAATCCTTGATATTGGGTATATCATTTGATAGTCTATGATGAGGTGACCTTTGCGTGAATTTCAAAAGCAAGGCGCCCAAGTCAACAGTTAGGCTTTATCAAGAAAGGTTATTTCTTTTCTTAGCACTTGTTTTATCAGCATGCATAATAACCAATAGCTTAATTCATGAAGTCATGACCCTTATGGAAAAGCTCTTCAAGTTTTGAGAGCGCCATTTATCGGTTCAAATCGCTTGCTTGATTAAAAAGGGCTTTTAAAAGCATGTAATGCAAGCTATGATTCACGGCTATGAAAGAAAGGAATTTTAAAGGCTCAAAAGGTGTTTAAGGGTTTCAAAGACCTAGGATCAACATCAATTATTCATCAACTTGTTTTCTATTATTGTCTTTGTAAATGAAACGACATATAACCTTATTAACCTCAAAGTTCAGACTTTTCTTAACATAAGTCATAATGCAAATCCCCATTTCCTTGATGAATAACCAACCTTAATCATCTGATAACATTGTCGCACCCGACATCGCGGCAGCCCTAAAAATAATAATTCTCAATTACGGAAAAAAGAACAGATTCTGGCATCCGGTTCTTTTAGAAAAATGTCTTGTTTGAGGAGTCGCCACCTAGTATTATGGTCACTAGGAACCCTAACTGGTCAACAGAGATTCTATGGTTCGGGATTGGTTACGTAAAAGGGAAGATATTATCACCCCTTAAACGTTCTGCCTAAGGCAAACTGCATTGCTAGTTTTGTCTTAAATTGCTAAATGTTTATTAGTTTATGCTATGATGATTTGTTTAAATATTCCTGACTCTGGCGCCAGTGAATATTCGAGCTCGAATAATTCCAACTCTGGCGTTGGTAAAAATTTGTAGCTAAGAAAAAAAAATTAGATCAATATTTTTTTTATTCCCTACTCTAGCATCCGTGAATAAATAAATAAAAAATAAATTTATTTTTATGCATGCACATATTTTTTATTTATCTGGCTAAACAAAATAAAAATACAACGAATAAAAAATAATATAAATTTAAACCGGTATTTTTATTCCTGACTCTGGTGTCAGTGAATAAACCAATAAATTTACATTATTTTTATTCGTGCATACATATTTTTTATTTTTTTCTATTTTTCTATTTTTATTTTTTTCTATTTATTTATTTATTTATGTTGCATGGTCTAAAAAAAAAAAAGGTTGGGTCACTGGTCCAAACCAGTGACCCGGTTGGCCACTGTTACATGCATGCGTGAATCACTCACGCATGCATGCAGCAGTAATAGGTAATGAATTTACCAAAAGAAGGAAAGCTGAAGGACTTACCTGGCAAGGCCGAGGGAGACGGCTGCTTCAATGGAAAACTGCTGGATGTCACGGTGAGGAAGAGCTGCTGGGGTGGCGCAGCTGCTGGGTGAAGGCGAAGACGATGTCGATGGTGACGGAGGCTGGCCCGATTGCTACTGCTTCCCCCTCTGTTTCTGTTGCTCTGCGTCTTCTCTAGTCTATTCTGCTTTCCTCTTTGTTTTATTTGCTTCTCTCTCTCTCTCGTCAGTTCACCCTCTCCTCCCAGTTCCCCTGTTCTTTCTTCCCCTCCTCGGTTCTGCTCCTTTTCTCAAGCTTTTTCTTTGGTTTCTAATTTCTTCTCCGGTTCTGTGGTCTCCCCTGTCTTCCCCCAAGTTTTTTTTCTTCTGCTCGTGGCTTTCTTCTTTAGCCTCCTCTGTTTCTTTGAGAAGAAACAGAGGAACGAAAGTCTTTTTTTTTAAGTCTCCCCGGTTCTGTGATCACCAGTGGCTTTTCGGTTCTCTCCTCCCCCTCCTGGTTCAGTCTCCTATGCTTTCTTCTCTTCCTGCGTCTTCTCCCATGCGTTCTTTCTTTTCCACAGTTCGTGGCTCCCTTTTTTTCTTTTTTTCCTCTCCTCTCAGCCCCTTGGTTCTCCCCTGTATTTCTTCCCCTTTCCTGGGTTTTTTCGTGTCCTTTCCCGTCTCCCTCTCTGCCTTTCTTTTCCCCTTCCTGCCGGTTCTCCTTCTCTGGTTTTTATAACCAGAGAATGCCATGCGGTTTCATGGATTTTAATGCAATAAAGGCATGCGTTTTCTTCTTGTTTTTGGGTGAAGAAGATGAACAGTGCTGATGGCAATTTGCGTTTTGATCCTCGACATTTGAATTTTTGCAGTACAGTCCTTGGGTAAATTGTAATTGCACCCCTGCATCTCAGCGCCATTTACACATTGGTCCTTGGATTTTAATTTGTTGCAATCGTGCCCTCAATTAACCCCAAACATTGCTATTTCTTCAATTAAGTCCCTGCTTTAATTAATTTAATTAAATCCAAGTCCAATTAAGTCTCAAAACTTATCGATTCTCCAATTAAACCCTTAATTGGATTAATTAAATTAATTCCAAGCTTAATTAAGTCTCAAAATTTATCAATTCTCCAATTAAACCCTTAATTGGATTAATTGAATTAATTCCAAGCTCAATGAAGTCTCAAAACTTATCAATTCTCCAATTAAACCCTTAATTGGATTAATTAAATTAATTCCAAGCTTAATTAGATTAATTAAACCCCAAAACTTCCAATCATTTTGCCATTAACCCAAATTTTAATTCATTCTTCATTTATTTCATTGTACTTATTTTTTCATCATCATTATTTTTTTTTATCATTTTCAGTAAATAAAATAATAATAATAATTAAAATAAAATGGTCAAAAATTGGGTTATGACAAACATCATAGCTTTATAATGGATACCAAAAGTCACGTTTATAGCTTAGTCTTTTTTTTCTGATACTGACTTTTGTTGTACCTTTCCTTGATTGAAATTTCTTTTGCTCTTCCTAGACTTGATAGGCGTTCTCCTCCCTTTATCTTTGACTTGTCTTTAAGTGAAGGCAATTTCAACTTCCTCTTTTTTTTTTCTTTTTTTTTTCATAGCCTTCCTCAAAATTTTCTTATATGCCCCTAGTCTATGTGTTTTCTTTTAACGCTCTCTCAATCATTGGACTTTTGTTCTAAGCCTTCCCCTTTATCCATTAATTATATCAATGTCTTCAAAATATCTCTCATTTGCCCCCAGTGTGGGGTGTGATCCAAGTCAGGGTTTTTACAAAAAGAATATTCTATCGAACTCAAAATGGGACTATAAGGGATATAATTTTTAGAAAGTGAAGGGATATCAAAGATGACCTTTTCTCATTTCAAGCAAAGTCGGTTAGAACCGATAAATTTTGACCACATCCAGTATAATGATTTGGACTTGTAAGAATCATGATTCATGAGTCCATAACTATCGAATCCACTACATGTCATTATACATACTGCTAAAACTTAGCTATATGATGTGTGGTTCAGTTTCAGGATTTATGAGTTCAAAATTGTTTAGTCACCTCATGTCATTTTCAAGCATCGAGTCATTTCTGTAATCAAAACACTTTTAATCTTCTGGATTGATTAACCTTTATCGCATGTTGGAGTTTGATCAAAATATTTTATCAGAATAAAATGCTAAACATCTGTTGATTTCAAAACAACAAAAAGACAAAAGCAAGGCATGTTTTGTTGAAGGATGAGATGTGATCCCAAAACAAAATGCAGAATTCCATAACAATATGATTGACTACTCATCACCATTCTTGAATCAGCTTTTCTAGCAATATCTGTGTTTTGCCAAGCATTTTCGATCATATGTCATTCTGAAGATTTTCGGGGGACAATATAGCCAATGACACCCTCCTTCACTAACTCCACTTGTCTCTTGCTCACCAATTTTCGGACTCAGTTCTTGCAATTCTTGCAACTACTCATATGAAATGGTTGAGGACCCTACCATGACATCACATCTCTTGTCTGGATTATACCACCTAGAAAACAGTAGTTGCATGGGATTTGTCGGAGTCTAGCAAAAGTCTAGAATATGGCAGATTCTGGTAAATAAACCCACATAGCAAAAGAATGTCTATCTTTGGCAAAGACATTGGAGTAGTCGATGATACAACAAGACTTGGTTAGACCAACATAATTAAGGTTTTCCACCGTTTCTCTGGAATCCTTGGCATAACCTTCAATCTTTCCTCTCTTTATAACTTGTTCAATTCCCTCAGCAATTCTCACAACATCATGTCAATCTTCCAATGTTGTTGTTGTTGTTTTAGGACTGTTGGAAATCTCTCAATATCTAGGTAATCCTAGCAGTGCGTAAAAACAAAAATGTATGGAATCATATATTGTCAAAATTGGAAGAGAAACTGATGAATCCACAACTCCTCTATTTCCTTTTTGATTCCTCACTAACGATGCAGCAAAGAGCCACCTTTGCGTTTTAATGCCAATACTGGTAGGAGAAAATTATGGACAATCTAAAACCACTGCATCCCTTCTTGGATTTCCCATTTACAGATCCACAAATAGATTCCTGCCGAGAGATCTCTGCAATGTTGAAGTTTTATGTCTGCTCATGTTCTTCAAACCAAGTCTGGCTCTTCAACCTGCTACAGTTTCTTCGTGCTGAAACTGATGAGAGAAAATTTGTAGCATATGCAATTAGTAAATCCTCTCTTGCATTTCCCATTGGTAGATCCACCAATAAATCTCTATAGAGAGAGCTCTACCACATAGAAGTTCAGTGTCTAATCATGGTTTTTCAGACCAATATCTTGTGCTGCTAAACTGGAATTGAGCTCATAATTGGGGTAACTTCAAAGAAAGACTAATGCACCATGTACAGGAGGCTAGTAGTCATTTGGTTCCATTAGATGATGTGGAGGCAATGAACACTTAACAGTGCAACTAGACAAGAACAAGAGTTGTAATTAGTTGATGACTGAAGGCATTGTTGTTGTTGTTCATAACTGAAAAGGAGAGGTACAAATTCAATTGGACGTGAACAAGCAGTGTTCCCACAGAAGACTATGCAGACATTCTCTTTCCATTTGATGCTCAACCCTTGTTCGAGCATATATGAGTCTAGCTACTTCACCTTTGATGCTCTCAACCTTAATCTGATAATGAGCCTCTATCTGACACCTTTCTTCACCTCCATCATTTTTCTTCAATCATGTGCAGCACAGCTTGTGTGGGGGACCTACCTTTCAACCCGGTACATGCATGATAAATGTATGAATATGTAATCTATAAGACGAACTCGCCCTTCAAGGGGTGACATATGGTCGCAACTCCTGTATGATGAAACAAGAATCTTGATTCTTGCACAAACTCTACAATGAAAATTTTCTGAGCGACGGTCATTGTGTCACCCATAAGTCTAGAGTTCAAGATGCTTCAAGAAGGGCTTGCTCAGATGCAAAACAATATATACGGAGCATACATCCTAAACGTAGGTTCTAATCTTTTTAAGTGAGACAAAAGGTAGGTTTACTACTTGGTCTCTAAAAAGGGTCTTTCGTTGTCCTAGTGATCACCCTTTTGAAGGCAATATAGGGGCTAGTAGGCAATGAGATGGCACGTGTCCAACTATTACCAGTCTAAGCACTCAACGAAAAGTTGGGGTTTACACAAACTTAAACCTTGACTAAAAGTCGTAAGGTAAGCTGTTAGTCCCCTTCCTAACCTAAAGCTTGTGTGTGCTTTAAAAAATTACACTATATGATGCATGAGACAATTCTACAAAATGCATGGAGAAAACAAAAATAAAATAAGACAAAAATGCAAAAACATAAACACGTCAAATATACAAAGCTTAGTCCAATAGTGTTGAAAACAATACCTTCCCTAGTGGAGTCGCCATTCTGTCGCACGTCAAAAAAATCCGCGCGGCATCGGCTAGGCGACTTTTCTCGTTTCTTTCTTGTTTGCTTGAATTGGTTTGTTGGAGTCGCCACCTAGTAATTTATTGAAGGCTACTAGGAAACTGAATATACTGGTCTTGTCAGAGATTCCCGGGTAAGGGACTGGTTGTGGTTAGGGAAGGTATTAGCACCCCTAACGCACCCTACCTGAGGTAAACTGCTTCGCGTATTTGATGTGATTTTAAAAATAAAATTTTAGCCAAATTCTAAGGCTTTGATAAATCAGTTATTAGTTCCTAGAATATATGTAGATACATGTTCTATATTTTTATGGAAAATACAACATGATTTTTATCTGTCCTTTAGATATTTGTGCATATAAATTAAATTCTTTTTTTTATTCAATAACATACATAAAAAAAAAAATTCAAACGCACACAAACATTTCTTTTTCTTTTCTTTTCTTTTACATCCACATTTACACAAATTCAAAACAACTAAACAAAAATTACATTAATCAATGTAAAATTTACAAAAATAGCCCTAAAACTCTGAAAACAATTCTGGGAAGCATTCTGGTCTGCCTGAACAGTGGCGGCGCGTCTTCCCACGCGCCACCACCACTGGCGGTGCGTGGGTTCAGGCGCCGCCGCTGGAAACCTGAAAAAAAAGGGGCGCATGGAGCGGCTTCCTCCCCTCTTCACTTTTCTGTCGGCGGTGACACCCACCGTCACCTACACAAGAAGAAAAACACAAGCCAGTCGATTTTACTTCTTCATTTTTACAGATCTGCTTTTGGTTCCATTTTTCATCTCCTTCGGAGATGGTTCTGCTGTGAAGGAGAGCCCTTTGCTTTGGATCTTCTGTGAACGAGGGTTACTGGAGGTGCGATCTGGCGGTGGCGCTATCGTCCGTGGCAGCTGAAGCTGCGGTGGAGATGTGAGCGGCTGTCCGATCGGAGGGCAAAGAAGAAATGGCGCCTGCGGCTGAAGAGGGAGACCGTGGGTCTGTCGCCTATTGAAGAGGGAAGATTTGTTGGTCGTGCGTTGCAAGGTGGCGTTCTCGGTGGGGGCTGAGAGATGAGAGGGACGGTGGGTTTCTCTGGAGGGGAGATGAAGATCGTCTGGTCAGTTGGGTTCGGTGGAGGCTAATTTGTGAGGGTGGGGAAGATCGGTTGGCAGTTGTTGTTGGAGAACAAGAGAAAAATTTGATCGAGGGGGAGGTGGCGACTCCGGGTGAGGGAGAAGAAGTGAGATGGCCGGATATGTGGGGATGGAGAGGCTGCAGGAGATGGGTGAGGGGGCGGCTCTGTTTGGCTCCGGGTGAAAGAGAAGAAAAAATCAGGAGGGGGCGGCGGCCGGCTCTTTGCTGAGGGAGAAGAAAAGTTTAGCTTTTAGGGTTTCTCCACTTTTTGTCTTGCCTTCCCCAAATTACAAAATTACCCCCTCCCTTACTCTTTAAGTTTTGACCCATATTTATAGGTGAAATGTTGCCCGGGTATCAAAATTAGTCCCTCAACTTTTTCTTTTTTTGTAAATTTTGATTTTTCTCGTTTTTTTCTGTATTTTTTTGAAAAACAAGCAATATCAACATTGACTCAATGAGGAAAATCAATGATTTTAAAATGACGCGTGAAAAGTCGAACACGTTTGAAACTCTTTTGAAAATTAATTTTTTTTTAGATGACATTAAAAATGCTAAAAACGATGCAAAATATATTAAAAACATATTTTTTTGGATTTTTGTTGTTTTTCGCTATTTTTGGATTTTCCAAAAATTTTATCAAAAAGATGGGTTAAAAATTGGGTAACAACACCCTTCACATCCATGATGGTGTTGAAAATGTTCTCAAACACATTCTTTTCTATATGCATGACGTCAAGGTTATGGTAGAGGAGATCGGTCTTTCAATAAGGAAGCTCCCAAAAAATACTTCGATTTTCCCAATTATGGGTCAAACCAAAACTAGGAAACTTCTGCTTACCTGATTGGAAACCAAACATAATGCCACCGTACTCTGATACAACATTGTCACACCCGACATCGCGGCGGCCCTAAAAATAATTCTCTTGAATTATGAAAAAAGAACAGGTTTCTAGCATCCGGTTCTTTTAAGAAAAAATGTCTCGTTTGAGAAGTCGCCACCTAGTATTATGGTCACTAGGAACCCTAACTGGTCAACAGAGATTCTATGACTCGGGATTGATTACGTAAAAGGAAAGATATTATCACCCCTTAAACGTTCTTCCTAAGGCAAACTGTATTGTTGGTTTTGTCTTAAATTGCTAAATATTTATTAATTTATGCTGTGATGATTTGTTTATAATATTCCTGACTCTGGCGCCAGTGAATATTCGAGCTCGAATAATTCCAACTCTGGCGTTGGTAAAAATTCGTGGCTACGAAAAATAAAATTAGATCAATATTTTTTTTATCCCTTACTCTAGCGCTAGTCAATAAATAAAAATAAATTTATTTTGCATACACAAATTTTTTATTTTTCTAGCTAAATAAAATAAAATACAACGAATAAAAATAATATAAATTTAAACCGGTATTTTTATTCCTCACTCTGGCGTCAGTGAATAAACCAATAAATTTACATTATTTTTATTCATGCATACACATTTTTTATTTTTCTTTTTTTTTTTCTTTTTTTTTCTATTTATTTTTTTTTTTTTCTTTTTTTTTTGGGACTGGGCCCAGCTCAGCCCAAATGGGCTAGGCTGGACCCATCAGGCCTAGCCGGGTCACAGGCTTGACCCAGCTGGCCATTTTTCTATTTTTTTTTTACCCGCAGGCGTGTGTGAACCTCTCACGCACGCCTGTTACAGCAACATGCAATTAAAATGCAGGGAGGGGCAACGCAACTTACCTGTTGCTGCACTTGAAGACGGGGATGACAACTGACTAGCGTTACTCTTCTCTGTGACTGCTTTCTATCTACTCCTTTGTTTTAGCTTTCCTTGTTCGGTTTTCTTCTTCTTTTTTGTTTCGGTTTGTTCCCCTGCTCGTCGTCTTCCTCACTCGTCTGCATCCGTCTGTGTTGTTCTTCTCGTCCACTGGTTCTGTCCTCTTCTTTTTCGTGTTTCTCCTCAGTTCTTCTTCCTTCTATGTGGCCTTCTCTGGCTTATAAAGCCATAGAATGGCCTTTCTTCACACGTTCATGCCTCATGATCGTGAGGCACGAACGCCTCTGTTTCTGTGAGAAGAAACAGGGGCAGAAAACTTGCCTCCCTCTGTACAGTTTCTGTTCTTGCGCCTTGTTATGTTCCCGGTGTTACTTCCTCTCTGGAAGCAGAGAAACGGAGACGTGATGGAGGACTGGTGGGCTAGCTGCTTTCTTCCTCCGCTGCTCGTGGTCTCTCTCCGCGGCCTCCTCTCTTTCTTTGAGAAGAAACAGAGGAATGAAAGTTTTTTCTATTCTTCCCCCCCGGTTCTATGTTTCTCCAGGGGCTTTTCGGTTATGCCCCTCCTTTCTCTCTCTAACTCTCCAACCAGCCCCCTGTTCTTCGGGTTCTCTCGGTTTATATAGAGGTCGGCGGGTTGGTAACGGGTGGTAGGCTAAGGGTCGACCACCATTAAAGCACCCATAACTGAAGCCAACGGACGATTACTGCTGCAACGCCTCTCTGCCTTTACTGTCGACAACCGTTGCTGGCTTAAAGAAGAAGAAGATGAACAACGTCTTCAAAATGACGTCGTTTTGGGATAACAGTGGCCATTTTCACTTTGACCCACGAAGTTTCAAAAATTTTATAATTAAGCCCCTGGTTTAAACTGTAATTGCCCCCCTGCATTTGCGCGTCATTTTCAATGTAATCCTTGGATTTTAATTTCGCAATTTGACCCCAAACGTTAATATTTCTTCAATTAAGTCCCTGATTTCATTAATTTAATTAAATCGAAGTCCAATTAAGTCTCAAAACTTATCAATTCTCCAATTAAACCCTTAATTGGATTAATTAAATCAATTCCAAGCTTAATTAAGTCTCAAAACTTATTAATTCTCCAATTAAATCCTTGATTGGATGAATTAAATCAATCCCAAGCTTAATTAAGTCTCAAAACTTATCAATTCTCTAATTAAATCCTTGATTGGATGAATTAAATTAATCCCAAGCTTAATTAGATTAATTTCAAAGTTTAATTAGACCCCAAAACTTTCAATCATGTTGCCCTTAAACCAAATTTATATTCATTCTTCATTTATTTCATTTTACTTGTTTTTCCAACATTTTTTTTTTCATTATTTTTTTTATCCTTTTTAGTAAATAAAATAATAATAATAATTAAAATAAAAATGGTAAAAAATTGGGTTATAACAAACATCATGCAATTCTTTACTAGAAAGATGCGGGGGTGCAACATCCTTTTCAATTCTTCCAATAAAAAAATCTTTTTTATTCTTTCTATACTTGTGATTCGTTGGCAAGAAACAATGGTGACAATAAAAAAAAAAGGTTTTACCTCTGTTTGTTAGAGTGAATGCCTTATTGTTTTCCATGCAATATGAACATTTTAGTTTTCCATACATGCTCCAACCAGAAACCATTCCATAAACTAGAAAATCATTAATAATCCACATTAAAGCCACCCTCATAACAAAATTATGCTTCCTCGATATATCATAAGTCAAAGCTTCGGAGGACCACAACTACATCAACTCATAAATCAACGATCGAAGACAAACATCTATATTCCGGCCCGGACTGCTAGGATTGGGTATGACAGTAGATAAAATCATGAACTCTGGCCTTATAAACATCCATAGTGGCAAGTTATAAACGGTGAGTATGACCGACTAACAAGAATAAGGTGCAGCAAATAACCCCAATGGGTACACCCTCAGGTAATAAAGATACAAGGTGTAAAATGCAATGCTAAAATTCCGACTTTAGAATGGCTAGGATTTAACGCGATAAGGTAGAGATTCTCTCATGAAAAGAGATCGGCCTTGAACCTTAAAAAAGACTAACGAATAAAAACCTGACTTAGAAAAAACAATCAAACAACAATAAATTTTACTTCAATAAACAATCAATTCACATTCTATTCATTATCCAATCTTCTTGAACTCATCACATCACAATTCATCCCATCACATTAGTCATATTTTATATAACACATTTAACTACCACATGAATTAAATTAAGATTCATCCATAAAAATAATTGAAATATGAATGGCAACATATAATTTAAATTAAGAATCATTTAACTACGATGTTTAGAGTTAATACAAATAGTATTAAAGGAAATTATACATTAGGTAATAAGAGATTTAACTAATATTTAATCCCAACATGTCATAAAATTCCTAGCATAATAATAATTATATTAAATATTTAACATATATGTTTATCATCCCAAAATCTCTCCAAATATACAACATCAATTATGTTCTTGTATGATACAAAACACAAAGTGCTCCATAATCTACTAATGTCTACAATGCTACAAAGGCTCTAAAATCATTTTATACTACAATCAATTAATTAATATAACATAATATTTTTATATATATACAATTTAATGAATTTTCTAAGTAACTAAGGGATGCACTTCCAACAAAAATTAAGTTAATAAATAACTTAATTACTAGTAATAAACTCTGATCTGATAGTAAACTCTCATCCAAGGTATCTAGTTTCATAGCCTTGAACAAGACACTAATCCTTAAACAAAATACTTACTTCAGATTTAAATGAAACTGCACTTCAAATTGCAATCGCGAATGGAAATGCCATATTTCCAGATTCCAATAAAAAAAAATAATATCTATATGAGTTACTAAAACAATCGGGCTCTGAAGAATTGGCGGGCTGCAATGGATTAAGCCTGAACTTAAGACTGGGCCCATCTTAACTTGCTCAATTCCTCTCATAACATTGTCTGCTGACCTTCTTGTAGTCGACGCTTTCCATCTCAGGTCAGCTCCTCAAATCAATTACTATGCTTTCAAACTCACAATAACTTGAGGCCTCTCAATTTGTCAAAACCCATCGCTGGTCCAACAAGGAAACAAAGCAATTTGCAGAGTTGCTTTTCTCAAGTTGCTCTGATAGTGGCCTCCGATAGTTACAGGGCATCGAATTAGCTGACCGATACTTGTCAACGAACTTGAATCTGCGGAGAAGACAGGGAATATGCGGTGCAAAGATGGGTGGTCGATAACGGAACATGAAATTGGTTTCTTTGTGTAGGAATTTTGAAGCTTAACATTATCAGTATAAAAGGCACAGAGATTTGATATCTGAATTATAAGATATAATTCAGCTTCTTATCCTGAATTATAAGAAGTTGCGATAAAAATAGTGAGTCCCACCAATAACTGAGGTCTGACCTCAACTTTAACTTGCTTTTATTGAAATCTGATCTTAGTTATTAGTTTATCTTTGCAAGCTTATATTTCTAAAACAAAAAACGATCGTTGAAAATATAGTGAAACCAAAATAACCTTAACCTTTACCCTTCCCCTTTACGTTTCTTTCAATTTGTCTTCGCTAACAAAAAAAAAGAGAGAGAGCCATTCACAAGACACATACTTTAGCAATACATATGCCAAAATACCTGAATGAAGATGTTTGTCAAGTTTCATAGTTAAACAATTGGATAAATTCTTTTTTCAAAATTCAAAGTAACTCTTGGATTTTTTTCGTTAACTAACAAACTTTCAATACCTTAGCATATCAACGACATTCATTTCTTTTGTTTTGGACTAACACAGCTCACCAAGTTTCAAGTCTCTAATAAATCCAATGTTAGCTCTAGAGAAGAGAAGATTTTTCAACTGATGTCGTTACATGCTAATAAATCAATGGATATCAGAGATCTTCTCAAATAGATCATGTTCATTATGAGATTACAGCTAGTTTAATGAAACAATAAAAATCAAAATGTAATATCGCTCTGTTATTTTAATGACGTATTAATAATCCCATGCAGAATAATATAATTGAAAACTAAAAAATTACTACATGTTTTTTTAGTCATTTTATTATTAAGAACACTTTCAACAACAGTTTTAACCAAATATCTTTTAATTATTTTTATTTAATAATAATTTCAACCGTATTTTTAACAAAATACATAGCTGAACGCAACTAACAACAACTAAAAATAACTTTTTAAAACTTATTTTTTTCAAACTATAATAGTAAAAGTTATAACAGTGACAAACATAGTAAATGTGCTTACAAACTTTCCAAACCGTACCTCTAATCAAGTACTATATATTTTTGACTATTTAGTATAATATTAATCGCACGACCCTTAACGTTTACTCATGCACAGTTGGATAAGAAGCATCCTTGGCAACGCCACATAGGCCTTCGCTTGAACCGATGCCTCTTCGCATCCTCATATACCCGCTTTCACCCCAACTGGTTCCCCATGAATTCTTTACCAACCAATAATCAGTCCCATCACTGTCAGTACCATATCCAATTGCAGTAACCGCGTGGTTTAGATTTGTCCCACAATCCCCTTCGAAGACACCGCTGCTGTAAAACCGGAAATCGTTCCCACCACCGTCAATAGCGACAGATACTGGCTGTTTGGCCACAGCTTGCAGGAGAGCGTTTTCATTATTCTGTGGCACGTCTTCATACCCAGTTATTTCTGCTGCAATAGAGGCTGCCTTCTCGCTATAGCAAGTGCCATCTGCTCCTTGGTAGGGGTAATTATCTTCGCTTGTTAGCCCTCCGTTTCGTATAATATATTTGAAAGCATTGTCCATGAGACCACCTTCACAGCCTTTATTTCCAACATCACAGTCCACAAGCTGTTGCTCTGATAATGATATTAAGTTACCTGTCTTAAGCATTATAATTCCTTCCATTGCTGCCACCGTGGAAAATGCCCAGCAACACCCTACCATTCAACATAATTATAAATCAACGAGCAGAGTCATCGAAGCAGGGATCAGAACTCTGTGAAACTTCCCGTATTTACTTACGGCAACTAAAGAATACTAGGAGTAATATTATATATCCCCGCTTTATATACAAACAAGTTTATGAAGGTCATTATTTATGAATTATATCAAATCGGACTCTAGTTTTTCTCGGGTCTTAATTACTTAAAAGGATCTGATATTGTTACACTTTATGTATGACTTTCCATGCAGATTAAAAATATCATTAATTGATATAGTTACGTCAATTTTCTCCTTATTATTGGGTATAGCTAATGGTCTTTTTAGAGTACGTGTTAAGAATCATTTAAGAGTACTTATAATTAATCATAATATGTTTTTATTTAAAAAATACCACCTTATAAAATAACATTTATTTAATCTCTTTAAAAATTTTAATTTTATATATATATATATATATATATATATATATATTATCATTCTAATCAAATTTTATTTTTCTAGCCTTTTACACTTAAAAATCACTATTATAAAAAATATATTCACGATTAAATAATCATAAATAACTTATTATTTCTTAAAAAGTATTTTTAATATATTATAATACTTTTTGATTATTCTATACCTCAAAAGCACAACAAAAAGAATTAACGAAACATAATAAAATAAAACAACTCTACCAATGCAAGAGATATCAATAATAGTGGTTTTGCATGAATATTAATTTATTCCTTTATAATAAAAAAAGAAACATTTAATTAATTATATTAGTAGATTTAAACATTTATTTTAAACATATTTGAACATATTCATATCAAAACCCCTAAATTATCATAAACCCTAATATTTTTAATAACTAATTATAAAATAATAAAATTAAAATTAAACAATGAAATAAAAAAAATAAAGAAAATTTACCTAAAATATAAAGCAAAAACCACAAAAAAAAAAAAAGAAGATCAATTGTTTAACTATACTTTATGAGAAATTTGCATACCAGGGAGGCAAAGAATAGCAGCTCATGAAAAGAACAAAGCAACACAGTAGCTAATGAAAAGAACAAAGCGGTAAAGGCAAGGAACAAAATATACTCTTTGTTAGTAAGGGCTCAAAGGTGCTCGAAGAGGAAATGAGGGCTCAAAGGCGCTCGAAGAGGAAGCGAGCGCTCGAAGAGGAAGCGAGCGCTCAAAGGCGCTCGAAGAGGATAGCGAGCGCTTAAAGGCGCTCGAACAGGAAATGAGGGCTCAAAGGCGCTCGAAGGGAGGTGAGGGCTCAAAGGCGCTCGAAGGGAGGTGAGGACTCATAGGCGCTCGAAGGGGCTCGAAGAGAAAGCGAGGGCACAAAGGCGCTCAAAAAAGAAGTGAGGGCTCAAAGGCGCGCTAAAAAAATGAAAGCGAGGGCTCAAAGGCGCTTGAAGAGAAGCGAGGGCTCAAAGGCGCCGTTTCTGAATCAAACGCTCCACCTTCTTCATCACTCAAGACCGTTTCAGCAGGATATCGGTAACGGCAGATCATGGGACACATGGATGAACGTGGCTCACCCTGATTACCACGTTCTCTGGCTTTATGACCGACCAACAAAAATAAGGTGCAGCAAATGACCCGAATGGGTACACCCTCAGGTAATAAAGATACAAGGTGTAAAATGCGATGCTAAAATTTTAACTTTAAAACGGTTAGGATTTAACCCGATAAGGTAGAGACTCTCTCATGAAGAGAGATTAACCTTGAACCTTAAAAAAGACCAACGAATAGAAACCCGACTTAGAAAAAACAATCAAACAACAATGCATCTTGCTTCAATAAATAGTCAATTCACATTCCATTCATTATCCAATCTTCTTGAACTCATCACATCACAGTTCATCCCAACATACTAGTCATATTTTATATGACACATTTAACTACGACATTAATTAGATTAAGATTCATCCACAAAATAATCGAAATATGAACAACATATAATTTAAATTAAGTATCATTTAACTACCATGTTTAGAGTTAATACAAATAGTATTAAAGGAAATTCTACATTAGGTAATAAGAGATTTTTCATAACCCAATTTTTGACCTTTTTATTTTAATTATTTTATTTACTAAAAAATGATGAAAAACAAGTAAAAATAAAATAAATAAAGAATAAATTAAAATTTGGGTTAAGGGCAACATGATTGGAAGTTTAAAGATTTAATTAAACTCTTGACTAATTTAATTAATTAAATCAAGAGCTTAATTGTAGAATTGATAAGTTTTGAGACTTAATTGAGCTTGGAATTAATTTAATTAATCAAACCAAAGGGTTTAATTGGAGAGTTGATAAATTTGGAACTTAATTGGACTTGGATTTAATTTAATTAATGAAATCAAGGACTTAATTGAAGAAATAGCAAAGTTTGGGGTTAATTGGGGGCACAATTGCAAACAGATTAAAATCCAAGGACTAACTTGTAAAAGATGCCGAAATGCAGGGCTCCAATTTCAATTTAACTAGGGGCTTAATTACAAAACTTTCCAAAATTCAAGGTCCAAAATGAAAGTTGCCATTTCCAGTTGTGAACGGCGCCGTTTCTGAATCAAACGCTCCACCTTCTTCGTCGCTCAAGACCGTTTCAGCAGGAGATCGGTAACGGCAGATCGTGGGACGCATGGACGAACGTGGCTCACCATGATTACCACGTTCTCTGGCTTTATAAAAGCCAGAGAAAAAGGAAAAAAAAGGGTGGAGGCAAAAACCCAGGGGGGCAGAGGAACGAGCAGGGGAAATCGTAGAAAGGCCTCAGCAACAGTGGGATTTTGGACGAGAAACAGAGGAAAAACTCCAGCTAAACGGACGAAAAAACAGAAGAGAAGGAACCCAGAAAACAGAGGGGTGAGAGACGGGAAAAAAGAACCAGAAGAGGGGAGTACACAGAAAAAAAAGGGGAAACACAGGGCATTAAAACAGAACGAAAGAGATTATACAGAGAAAAAAGAAAGAAATAGGAACGAGAGAGGGAGCATACAGAAAAAAAACGAACACAGAAGGGAGCCAAGTTTTTCCCCCCCTGTTTCTTCTCAAAGAAACAGAGGAGGCCACGAGTGGAGAAGCAGAAGAGAGAGAGAGAAAGAGCAGGAGAGAAGAGGATTGGAAACAGAGGGCGAAGGGAACAAAATCGGAGGAAGAAAGTAACGACCCGATGTCCTCCATCGCGTCTCTGCTTCCCTGCGCCCAGGTAAGCCATTCTTTCTCCTTTCGTTTTCTTTGATTCATTTAAATGAGGAGCATTGCACTGTGCGAAGGTAATTAATTACCTTCGCGCTGTGTATGCACGCGTGGACACTCCACGCGTGCCTCCTGCTGGCTTAGGCCCAGCCGGGCCACTCGCTTGGGCTAGTGGCCGGGTCAAGCTGGCCCAACCCCAAAAAATATATGCTGAATTGAGCTTTGCCCAGCCCAGCTTAAAAAAATAAAAAATATATATAAAAAATAAAACATGTATGCATGAATAAAAATAATATAAATTTATTGGTTTATTCACTGATGTCAGAGTCATGAATAAAAAAACTAGTTTAAATTTATATTATTCATTGTATTTTTATTTTTATTTAGCAAGAAAAAATAAAAATTGTGCATGTGTAAAAATAAATTTATTTTGTTTGTTTATTCATGACACCAGAGTCAGGAATAAAAATAAATATTATTTAAATTTATTTTGTTTTTATAGCTACGTAATATTTATCAACGCCAGAGTTGGAAGTATCCGTAGTTGAATATTCATTGGCGCCAGAGTTAGGAATATTATAAGCAAATTATCATAGCACAAAAAACTAATAAACATTTAGCAATATAAGACAAAACCAGTAATGCAGTCTGCCTCAGGCAGAACGTTTAAGGGGTGATAATATCTTCTCTTTTATGTAATCAGTCCCGAACCATTGAATCTCTGTTGATCAATTAGGGTTCCTAGTGACTATAATATTAGGTGGCGACTCCTTAAATAAGACCATTTCCCATTAAAGAACAGGATGCTAGAAATCCGTTCTTTTCAAAAAATATATTTTTTAAGGCCGCCGCGATATCGGGTGCGACAATATTTAACTAATATTTAATCCCAACATGTCATAAAATTCCTAGCATAATAATTATTATATTAAATATTAAACATGTATTCTATATAAGAATGAGTTTGCATTTGCTTTTCCTCTCAACCATAAACATATAGAGTTTAGTTAATTATAAGAAGTTGCGATAAAAATAGTGAGTTCCACCAATAACTGAGGTCTGACCTCAACTTTAACTTGCTTTTATTGAAATCTGATCTTAGTTATTAGTTTATCTTTGCAAGCTTATATTTCCAAAACAAAAAACGATCGTTGAAAATATAGTGAAACCAAAATAACCTTAACCTTTACCCTTCCCCATTACGTTTCTTTCAATTTGTCTTCGCTGACTAAAAATGTGAGAGAGCCATTCACAATACATATATACCACCAGAAGAGAAGATGTTTTAACTGATGTCGTTACATGCTAATAAAGTAATGGATATAAGAGACCTTCTCAAATAGATTATGTTAATGATGATATTACAGCTAGTTTAATGAAACAATAAAAATAAAATTATAATATTACATTGTTGTTTTAATGACGTATAAATAATCTCAAGTAGAATAATATAATTCAAAACTACAAAATTACTACATGTGTTTTTTAATCATTTTATTATTAACAACACTTTCAACAACAATTTTAACCAAACACCTTTCAATTATTTTTATTTAATAATAATTTCAACCATATTTTTAACAAAACACATAATTTAACGCAACTAACAACATCTAAAAATGACTTTTTAAAACCTATTTTTTAAAATACTAGAATCGTGAAAGCTATCACAATCACAAACACACTCTAATTGCTTTTCCAAACTTTCCAAACCGTACCTCTAATCAAGTACTATATATTTTTTGACTATTTAGTATAATATTACTCGCACGACCCTTAACGTTTACTCTCGTGCAGTTGGATAAGAAGCATCCATGGCAACGCCACATAGGCCTTCGCTTGAACCGATGCCTCTTCGCATCCTCATATACCCACTTTCACCCCAACTGGTTCCCCATGAATTCTTTACCAACCAATAATCAGTCCCATCACTATCAGTACCATATCCAATTGCAGTAACCGCGTGGTTTAGATTTGTCCCACAATCCCCTTTGAAGACACCACTTTTATAAAACTGGAAATCGTGCCCCCCACCGTCAACAGCAACAGATACTGGCTGTTTGGCCACAGCTTGCAGGAGAGCGTTTTCATTATTCTGTGGCACGTCTTCATACCCAGTTATTTCTGCTGCAATAGATGCTTCCTTCTCGCTATTGCAAGTGCCATCTACTCCTTGGTAGGGGTAATTGTCTTCACTTGTTAGCCCTCCGTTTTGTTTAATGTATTTGAAAGCAGTGTCCATGAGACCACCTTCACAGCCTTTATTTCCAACATCACAGTCCACAAGCTGTTGTTCTGATAATGATATTAACTTACTTGTCTTAAGCTTTATAATTCCTTCCATTGCTGCCACCGTGGAAAATGCCCAGCAACACCCTACCATTCAACATAATTATAAATCAACGAGCAGAATCATCGAAGCAGGGATCAGAACTCTGTGAAACTTCCCGTATTTACTTACGGCAATTAAAGAATACTAGGAGTAATATTATATATCCCCACTTTATATACAAACAAGTTTATGAAGGTCATTATTTATGAATTATATCAAATCGGACTCTAGTTTTTCTCAAGTCTTAATAACTTAAAAGGATCTGATATTGTTACACTTTGTGTATGACTTTCCATGCAGATTAAAAATATCATTAATTGATATAGTTACGTCAATTTTCTCCTTATTATTGGGTATAGCTAATGGTCTTTTTAGAGTACGTGTTAAGAATCATTTAAGAGTACTTATAATTAATCATAATATGTTTTTATTTAAAAAATACCACCTTATAAAATAACATTTATTTAATCTTTTTAATAAATTTTAATTATATATATATATATATATATTATCATTCTAATCAAATTTTATTTTTCTAGCCTTTTACACTTAAAAATCACTATTATAAAAAATATATTCACGATTAAATAATCATAAATAACTTATTATTTCTTAAAAAGTATTTTTAATATATTATAATACTTTTTGATTATTCTATACCTCAAAAGCACAACAAAAAGAATTAACGAAACATAATAAAATAAAACAACTCTATGTCTTTTACAAAGTAGCTTTGATTATAAATTTTGGAAGAAAATACAAGAATTAATATTTTGACCACAATTATTTTGTGTGACAAAATATCAATTTATCTACTTAAGACTTCAAGTTTGGAGTTTTTTATTAGTTTAAATTCTTACAAAATAGTTTTAGTTTAGGTGCACAACCAGAATATTTGGGGTACCAAAATGAAAAACAAATAAACCTCAAGGACTCTCGAGATAAAGCAAAAAACAAAATTGATATACCCAAAAGACAGCATTCTTATTATGATAAATTAAGTATACTTACCACAAGCACCTTGATCTTTAACTGGGGTGACTGCACCGGCTTTTCTCCAATCCTTTGAAGTTGGCATGTCACTTAGATTTTCATATTTAAATGATGAAGACATCACTTTGGATGATTGTCTCTTGTACCCATGATACATAGCACGAAACTCTTCATTGGTCAAGTCTGCGAATTTGTTCACACCAAGCTTGTATCCGCGGTCAGAACCGTTGTTAAATGCTTCTATGCGTTCAATGTTTTCCTTAAAAATCAAGTATCGTTTATCCTTCTCTTTCATGTCTCCATAGGCACGTCCATATTGAGCCATCCATTCTTCATGCCTCTTCAACATATATTCCTGCTCATCAAGAGGACGACAAGCTATTTTTGTTGCCCATGCAGCTAAAATAAGGAGAAATTGCAGAAAAATATGAGTATTGCATTTCTTTGCGGCCATGGTACGTGTAAGAGTATATGCGTCTACAGCCTTGTAAGTGAGTGTTTTTCTACTGGCACTGCAAATTCAAAACAGCGCAATGGGGTTTTATAGACACAGTTTTGTAACCATCTTCTTTCTATGTGACTAGCCTTAATTCTACGTTTGGAGCTTAGAAGACGTTTGGAGTAATATGTGACCCAGTTAATTGATTGGTACTGTGGGAAAGGTATCTTGAGCTAGCGTAACAACAAGATCAACGATCGAACCATCACTGTCAATTAATCGATGTGATTTTGGCATTTATGGGGGAAGATTCCATCTCCTTAATTTATTTATTATTATCAGCTCTTTTTGCTCACGAGGATTAATCGATGTGATTTTCGCATTTATATAGGGAGGAGGGAGTTCTCTTTCTTCTCTCTCTTCTTTGTTTTTCTTTCTATTTTCTTATAGTAAGCAAGAGCAGCATTCCTTTTGTTACATCGGGAAAGTTAAAAGGGTGGAGTTGTATAGTAATTACGATTAATTATTAATTAGAAGAAGCAAGGGTCATGTGCTAGCCCTAATGTCTCCTACACTACTAATTGTCTTTGAAGCCAATGTTGTGTTATTTCCCAAGTTGTTTTGAGAATTATGATAAATTAAGTTGTTTTTTTATAAATTAAAGGTTGATAACAAATTGTTATGAAATATTTGACAACTATATAAATCAAAATACACTAATAAACTTGAAATTGAAAGTAAAACCTTGCTCATGTCGAGTATGAATATCTCGATATATTATTATTGTGAAATTTATAACTATTATTCTTGAACTTTTCTATAGAGTTAGATAAAAAGGATGGGTGCTCTAACTTTCATACATGTTTAGAAGACAAATTATATATATATATATATATATATATATATATATATATATAATTCAAAATTTAAGTGTATGAAATTTGATTTATTACTCTTTTAGCTTTTATTTAGTATTAAATTTTTGTGGGATGATCATGATGTAATTACCAAATTATGTAAAATATAACGACAGTTGAAGGAATAAGTGGGGTCGATTCTTGGTTGAAATGATATGAAATAAGGTGCAGGACAACTAGACCATATTTGTGATAATAACTTGTAATTAATATGGAAGGAGAAGTCAATAACTTGGTACGTCTATATATAAAGAAAAGCTTGCTAAAATTTCAGTAGAACTGCTAATAAATAAAGAAGCATGACTACGTGTATAAATAAGAGTAAAAAAATTAGGCATAATAAAGGCTCATATATAGTCGATGGTAATGTTGAAAACTGTTGTAAAATTTCATGTTTTAACATTCTATTGTTGTAAAATAAGTTGATTTTATTTTAATTAAATTTTGTTTTGTTTTTCTTTTTTTAAAAAAGGAATGATATTGAATAGAGCAAAAAAAAGTAATTGTGATAATCTAACAACAAAAAAAAAACCATTTTTCAAAAGGAAAAAATATTGTAGCTCAATTTCCAACCAATTAAATACAAAAGGATGAAACTAGATTTTGAAGGACATGACTTAAAAGGATTAAATTTTCTTTTTTAAAAAAATAATATAAAAAAAACCGAGTCAACTCGGGTTGACTTGTGAAACATGTAGTCTAGATCATGAAATAATAATAATCCAAAAGAAAAGAAAATTACAAAGCCTATTATGCGCGCGCATATATATATATATATAATATATATATATATATATATATATAATTTCCTTGGCATCTTCACATTAATCACGCATGCTCACTACAAAATCTATGTGGAAGACGAAAGAAACAGGTACTTCTTTCGTTTAGCCAGTAATCACGGATGCTCACTACAAAATCAAGCATCAAACTTGCACAATCACCGGCTTGTGTGGACAAATGAATCAAGATTTAGATGAGATCTAAATAAAAAAGAACTAGAAGAGAGCAAATCACGGCAACCAAGGAAGGGTCCTAGGAGTCAAGAAGATCAGTGGAAATTTGGGATTTTGATCATGGGACAGACCAACACATCCCATGGGTTAGAACTTCCATCATCTTCTTCTTCTTGCCAGTTTACGTGTGATCAACGATCGAACCATCACTGTCAATTAATGGAATGGGGGAAGATTCCATCTCCTTAAAACCGAGACGAACCAACCGATAAGTGGGAAGATGTTTTTAACGACCAATGCCAAAGACAGCACTGTACTAATCAAGTGAACCTTCATTAATTGACTTTTCAAGTACGATACTGTATACTGTAATCAATAAGTTTGGATTCCTTTATTTTCGTGGATGAAATTAATATTCCATTTAGAACAGCCTGGGCACAGCTCCATCCAAATAATTGAAATATGCATGCAATTATTTTTATTTGTGATATTGATTGGTCATAACTTAATTTCCATTGATTTCACGATCATTCCAAGGAAGAAAACTTTATTACAAAACTTCTAGGTTCCTTAAATTGATGTGTTAGCTAAAACACTACTAGCTCAACAACCTGCACTACGTACACCGCATGTAGAGCTACTTATTCTCGTATAAAAAAATGATATTCAAGCGGCGCAAGCATGTTTAAAAACAAAATATGCAATACAAGTCATATATTCAACTGAGTTAAATAAGTTGATTTTATTTAAAAAATACAATGATATCGATTAGACCAAAAAAGAAGTAATTGTGATAATTTGGCAACAAAAAAATGTTTTTCAAAAGGGAAAAAACATTGTAGCTCAATTCCCAACCAATTAAATATAAAAGGAACAATACGGATTTTGAAGGACATGACTAAAAAAAGATTAAATTTTCTTTTTAAAAGAATGGCTCTTTAAAAAAAGACCGAGTCAACTTAGGTTAACATGCGAAACCCGCAGTCCAAGATCATGAGATAATGATAACTCAAAAGAAAAAAAAACAAAGAAAATTACAAAGCCTAATATATATATATATATATATATATATATATATAAACAATGTCAAATGATGGTATCAAAGAACAATTAGTTATCAAAAAAACAAAGTCAATGGGCATTAACTTTCCAAACCTGCGACTCAGGTTATTAGACCAGAAGCACTCCACCTGGTAAAACCATGAGTTCCAACACCTAACCAATCAAATGTTGAGGGATGAAATCGATAAAAAATTCAATTATACAAAAGGATCTAAAACAAAAAATTACAATTAAAAGAATAATGATCGATATTGAAATAAAAATAAATAAATTAGAGGGGAAGTAGTTTTTTTAATTGAATGGTGAAATTTTTTTAAAAAATTAATTTAACAAAAGGAGCAAAATCAAATTAAAAAATAAGGATTAAATTGAAAAAACAAAACCACCAACGAAAACCATCTCACCAACGACTACGGACAATGCTCTAACAAGAAGAGGAAGCTATGAGGACTTTAGCGACATTGTAAAAGAGCATTTATTTTGCCTCCAGGAGGCATTACACGCGCCTCCCATGCGCTGATGAGTGCCTTGCATGCACTAGTTACTTTTTTTAATTATACTTTACATTTATTAAAAGACCAAATTGCCCCTTATCCAACATAACCATCACCAAAATACTAGTGTGAAAAGATGAAAATGCCCTTAGACGCCAACTCAAGAAGTTTTGCTTCCTTGGACACTACCAGAAATTCGCTTAATATCAACGGATTTACCGACAGAATACTTCTGTAGGTAATTTGAGGTCGCAATTACCGACGGAATTTTTTCCGTCCATCATTCCATCTATATATACCAATGGAAACATTCAGTCGATAGTTACCGATGGAATTACGGATGAAAAGTTCAGAATTAAAAAAAAAAAAAAAGCGGTTCGCTGACATGGAGGATTTTGCGAGTGATTTTTTTCGATGGAATCATCGAGGGATTCAAAACGAAAGCTCCGTACAGTGACATGACCGGTTAACCGGTTAAAATGGTGACGGAATCACCGAGTGATTCAAAACGGCAGCTTCGTACAGTGACGTGTCTTGTTTGCCATCAGAATAGCCGATGGACTCACAGACAAAATAATTTCATCGGTGAATCCATCGGTAAAAGTTAATATATGCTCACTCTACCGACCCTCTCCTCCCCTATTTCTCCTTCTTCCTCCTCATCCCAACTCTCCCCAACTGCAAACAACCACCCCCAAAAAAAAAATCTCCCTCTTCTCATCATAACAAGTCATATTTCTTGAAGTTTTGTGGTCATAGGATTTGTGTTCTGATTTACCGACGGATTTTATCATTTTTTGTAAGTAATTCTATACTTTTAAATTTTAACATTTAAAAGTGAATTTTATTGTTTTTATAGTATATGTATTTTGTTAGTAGATGTAAATATTTTATTGTTGTTTCTCAAACAAACTTATTGTATATGAATGTATAATTTTATACTTGTTATGGTTTGTTTTATATTTTGTAAGATTGTATTTGTTTGTAAATTGTTGAAACTTTATTGAATTACCGAATTACATGTGCTGTTTTGAAATAATTAAATTCACCCGCAAGTACGAGGCACAGTGGAAGGACGACCTTTCAATGTATGTTTGTTAAGGTTTTAGTTTTTTTTTTTTTTTAATTATAACATAATTTATGAATAACTAATCACTATATCATTAATTTAATTTATTTTCAGGTTCACAAACATTGAGGCCGCTTGAGTAATATCATCGGCGTTTAAATCATTGATGAAGATTCTATTATTTCAATAGAGTTTGATATCTAGACATCTTGAATGGACACCTCGAATCAATGCATGGTTTGACAGATTTGAGGTTGGTGTTAATTTATAATTTCTAGCTTATTTCTAATAAATTATTAATATAATTGTAAATAAATTATTATTTTTATTTAAAATTAATTATTTATACACAAGACAAATTCGACTGGGACAGTGCGCATGACACTGTTGTGAGGAGGGTGTGGGAAAATCTCGCAGCAACTAGGTAACATCGAAAACTATACGACATTTTTTTAGAAAAAAATTTATGTTTCAAAATTTAATTTCTCGCTATGGAAGCAGGTTGTGTGTTTTTTGGTATGACGCACAAAAAAAGGCAAAAAAAAACGCGAGAGATAATGGTCTCCAAAGCTGGAACGATTTGGTGGTTTGGAGGGTTTTCAAACCGATATACATCCCGACAGATATATAGTCGCTTTATCTTGAGGACGTGACATCTGAGCGGTTCACAGGACGCACACCATCCGATGCTAGCAACCGGAATCAGCCACTTCATGGCTCGATGACAACGCACACCGGCGGCTCTGTTCCGTTTGCTGCACATGCGAAACAAATGGTAAGATTAATTTAAACAAAATAGATTGTTAAATTAATTTGTTGTTAATTATTTTTTTTTCATTATAGGCTACATCTCTTGGACGTGAGCCGAGCCCGATGGACCTGTTTGTTAAGACGCATATGCGGAGTCAAGACCATCAAAAGGGGGCGCAATAGTTCATTGACAACTGTGCTCAACACATTGTGGTATATTTGTTCAACCATTTTATTTTGTAAGTTATTATTTTTATTGAATTGAATATGATGATTACTTTTTTTTCATTTTTAAGAGACCAATAATAGCTGGCTGGGGGAGAGATATGGGGACGATCCTTCGACCTATTCAGAATCCAATCCGTATTTGTGGATGGAGGTTGGATCATCCAGTAGACCTTGTTATCTATTTTTAGGTTTCCACACAAAAAATGAGAAAATACAAAGAAAATATTCAGAAGAAATCCAAAAAAATAATAGGAGCAAGAAAAGGATGCTGGAATGCCAAAAAAAAAGGTCAAAATTGATTTCGGAGGTTCAAAAATATAAAAGGTTAATATTTGACAGTATATTTTTACTGATGAGAGCCTTGGGGACAAGGAAAATTCAATTTGAGAAAGAAAAGTCCAAAATCAGATGTTTATGGACTCAATTAAATTTTATCCAAGGTATAATTGAATTTATAGAGGGTTTGATTGCAAGAAAATTGATCTTTTAAGTCAATTTAGGCTTTTATTGGAAGAAATTAAAGTTATGGGGTCCAATTATAATTTTGAAGAGTTAATTTGGTCAAATCAAGGGCTTAATTGCATAATTATTGAAGTTTGATGGCCAATTAGGAACTTAATTGAAACAATCTGAAACTAAAGATGAAACCAGAAAAGGTGCTAACATTAAGGGACCCAATTACAATTTTTTAAGGGTTTGATTACAAACAAAAGAATCCAAATGACGTCGTTTCCATTGAAGCACTATTCACTATCTTTTTAAACATAACAGTTGTGGCGATAAAGGCAAGAGATGTTAGCAGCGATAATGGAGCCACTTTAATCAGGGGGCATGTCTCACGCCACCATATACGCCGGCCGTTACTTTGTTGCCGGAAAACGTCTGCATCATCTGGCTATAAAAGCCAGAGGAAAGAAGCAGTCAGAGAAGAGGACCCGAGGGGAAGAAAAAAAAACAAGGAGACAGGGGGGAAGAAAGAAAAGGAGAGAGAACAGTGAGAAATAAAAAAGTAAAGGGAGACATAAGGAAGAACTGGGCAAGAGAGGAAGCAATAAAAGAGGAGAAAGAAGAACAGAGGGGCAGAGCAAGCAGGGTAGGAGAAAACCAAGAGGAGGAAGTGCGAGAGAAAACAAAGAGCACAAAAGAAAAAAACATTAAAAAAAAATAAAATACAAAAAGGGGTAGAAGGGAAGAGAAAAACAAAAACACGAAGAGAAGCATTGTCAACCATCGTCTTTATCACCAAGCGCCAGCTTCGCCTCCAGTTGCACCAGGGAACAGGGAACAAGAAAACAAGAGAGATGGCAAACAGAAACAAGAAAAAAAAAAAAGGAAGAACCGGAATAACCTGAAGAAAAACAAACGAAAAGAAGAAGATAGAGGTCCAAAGCATGTTGTTGCCTTCGTTGTTTCCAGGTAAACTTCTTCAACTTTGCAGATAATGCACAAACACTGTGCACTTGAAGATTAATTACACCGTGACTATAGCAGGCGTGCGTGAATTGTTCACGCATGCTTGTTGGTAGAAACCAGCTGGTTGCAGCCCCGCCACATGGGTCAAGCTGGGCCCAGTTCGGAAAAAAAAATTTCGAAAATCTTTTCAAAAAAAGATTTATGGTTTTCTCGTATATGTTTTATTGCATTTTGATCAATATCAGTTTGTATTTTTATATTATAAAGATACAAATCCGGTATTAAAATACCTAGTTTTCGTCAAGACATTAAAAAAATGTTTTCGTTTTCATGCATACAGTCAAGTCTCTCAAAATTTAAAAACAAAATCATCTTGTTGTATTTTCATACAACAAAGAAAATTTCAAAAAAATATGTATTAGCATACATTTTGGCTTTAATAACCAATTTATTAAAGCCACGAGAACTAGGCCAATATTTCAAAAATTCCAAAAACATTATTTTGTTTTCTTTTAATATATGTGGTTACAACCTTATACGTAAGACGTATTCTGGATATTAAATTGTTTTGCTAACGTTAGAACAATTAGATTTTACCCGATAAGATAAGAATCTCCTTATCAAGGAGGACTTTTCTTAACCATAGATGAACGAACAACTAGAAAACACGACAAGACCTTAGATTTTATCAAACAATAAAACAACGCAGCTTACCTTAGGTAGGGTGTATTTGGGGTGCTAATACCTTCCCTTTACGCAACCAGTTCCCGTACCTAATCTCTAAGACCAATTAGGGTTCCTAGTGACCAAAATACTAGGTGGCGACTCTCATTCCAATTTTTCATTGATAAGAGATGAGAATTCCTTGTCTCTGAATATTTGCCAAATAGATAGAAGATAACACATTTTAAGGGTGGATGTTTTCACCGCGACGCCACACACGTATACAAATCCGATAAATCAGGTTTACAGGATCTCCAACACTACGATCGAGAACTTGCGGGCGGCCTGTAGTGTCTCAACTGTTGGGAACTCCCAATCGGTATCGAGCACCCAATCTAAGGAGTTTGTGGCCTTGAAGCAACACACGGCTCAGTTCATCGAAAAATACGACCACCTATCAGCAGAGTATACAGAACTCAAAGCGAATCATGAATAGCTTCGCCAAATAGTTATGAACATGGCATTACAGAGTGGTGATCCATGTGCGCCTACTCCTTTTTAGTCGTATAACAACCAGCCTCCTCCTCCTCCTTCAGCTCCACCATTATGTTAATTTGTAATGAATATTATTTAATTTAAATAGTTAATTTAATATTTTTTTTTGAAACACATTCAGTTTGTAATGAATATTATTTAACTTTATTTTTTTTTGTTTTTGATGTTTAATAAAAATTTTATTTGCATAATTGGTTATTTTACTATTAATTTATATAATTTTATATTATGTATTCTAAGTAATTTTTTTAAAAAATATTTAAAAATACTCACCAAGGGTTTTACCGACGGAATGTATCCGTCGGCATTTGACAGAGAGCGGGGAAATGTCAATCTTAGTGATGAATTTATCGACGGAATAAATCCGTTGGCATTTCACATTAGCTTGGTGCAAATTTCACAATCAGCAACGAGGTTCCCAACAGAAATAGTCTTTGGTATTTCATACACTCACTGACAGAATAAATCCGTCAGTATATTTCAAGCGAGAACCATTTTTTTTTTCATGCAATTTTTGTCTGTAAAACCATCAACAATGTTTTTTTTTTTTACCGACCGCATTAGCGACAAAATGAGGTATTACCGAGGAAAGAAAAGCCGACAAACGGTTTCCGTCGGTGATGTTATCGGTAATAAAATTACCAACAAACTATGAATCACATACCAACATAATATTTTCGTTGGTAAAACTGTGAAATCTTATAATGGGATATTTTAATTGTTTCACTATTCTTTTAAAATGAAAAAAGTTGTACTTGCACCCCGAAAATTTGATAATGATGAATGAACCTTAGGCAAAAACCTCACAACCGCCAATAGCTAGTTCAATTATATTTTATGGAAAGAAAAAAATTGTTATTACATTGTTCCAATGAACATGGTTCTTGAGTCTGGGTGAACAATCGTTATTACATCTCTAGAATAATTTTTTATATAAAAACAATGTCAAATATTTTTTTTCTTTCAAAAGAAAAGCACTAATTTAAATTTCAACAAAAACAAAATAACTTTCTAGTATAATTCCTCATTTTCCTATCATGATTTTTTTAATATAGCATTTTGAGATATGGAGGAAATTAATGATTTTTTAAAAAATATATATTAAAGGAAAGAAATAAGGATAAAAGGCATCTCTTTAATTAACACCCCTTATATCTTATTAATGCAAACCTTTTTTTGCCACATTTGCTTTATTAGAATAATTATTTTTTAAAACAACTTATCATAACTTTAAAACCAAGTGTTAAAATAAATAAAACAATTACGTTTTAATATTTTTTATGCAAATATAAAAGAATAACATACTTTTCATGTGTTGTCACAAAAAAAAAAAAACCTTTTGAAATCTATTTTTTAACTAATCAAATGAAAATAAAAAACGCATTAGCACGCAATACAATGAATAAAATTTTGGAACTAAATTGTATTTTTTTTTTGGTTGAAACCTACTTTTGTGATTCATGTAATTCTTTTTACTAAACTATAAGAAGCGTAGCTCATTGAATAAAAAGAAATAGAATTTTGAAAAACAATAATTTTTTTTATCATAATAATTTATTTTGATTAAACTTTAAGAAAAAATAGTTAAAAAAAAAAACAATCAATAAGGGATGTACAAAAACAAGGCTTGCTACTATAATAAAAGATATTATAATATTGTTTTTTTAAGAATGGTATTTAATGGAATGATATCCTAAAAGTAACTTATTTATTTTATTTAACCAATTATAATTAAAAAAAAAAAACAACAAAGGGCTAAAAAAAATATTCTAACAACCGTGGTCTCCTAGGCTAATTTTTTTAAAAACAAAAAACAAAAGCAGGTAAAGTGCAAGGTGGGCTTGCAAGAGTAGGTCTGTGCACCTGACATATTTTTATTTTTTTTAATTAGATTAGACCAATGACGCGTCATTTTTCTCAACCTTGTTTCAAAAAAAAAATCAAATAACCATCATATGCATTGGCCAATTATGCATCTTTTATTGTCAAAATCTAGCCATCTATGGTGGCTATGGTGGCTAAAAAGTCATGTTTCTAACTTATAAATTTAAAACAAAACTATTTTAACTTTTTTTGTTTTGAAAACACTTAGAAAATAATAAAAAACACCTCAATAAAACTTTTTTTTTTGAATGAAATCTATTAAAACTAATATTGATTTTTATGATTGGAATGTGATAAACTAACAACTTTATCTTTAATTTATGTTTTTTGGATGATTTTCTCTCTTCTCTTTCCAATTTAAAAATTAAAATATAAATAAAATAAAATTTTAAACCAAAATATTAAACTATCAAACCAAAGGTATCAAAAATAAATTTGCTCAAAATATTCAGGAATAAATTTTTCAAAAGGCATGGTTTTTGAAAAGTAGACAAAAAAGCCTTGTATTGTTTCATCTTTGTTAAATTTGGCCCTCTAAACTTGTTTTTTTTTTTTTTTTTCACAAGCACCAAAATTGAGTTTTTATATATATATATATATAAGATCAAGCATCAATATAATCTTGGAATATTCCTTTGACATTTAAATAACCTCATTAAAAACAAAAAAAAATAATTAAATCATGAAGTTCAATTCAAAGCAACATAATATAAAAAGATAAAATTAAAGAAAAAAATTAATAATTGAATTAAAAAATAATTGAAGGACTAAAAAAAACACTAAGCAAATTCAAAATATTTCTTCTCACGTGTTAAAGTAAAACCTAGAGGAGATTTAGATATGAATATGGATTGTGGAGATATTTGAAATTATAGCTCCAATATAGAAACTTCTATATGATTTGGAATCCCCAACCCAAGAACAGAATTCCACTAGCTCGTTAAAGCGTGTTTGGCAGTGTGGTAGCAGTTGCTTTTCAAATAGTTTTTCGTGACGAAATACATGCCAATGATGTTTTTTCATTTTTTTAAAATCATTTTTGACATTAGCACATCAAAACGATCCAAAAAGTATAAACCACACTCAATTTTTAGCAAAAAAAATAAAATTGAAATTGATGAAAACGCCGGTTAAAACGCAGAGCCAAACGGCTCCTTAGTCCATGCGCGCATGAAAAATATATGGTATGATTTTTAGATTCTTAGAACTTTGTTGGAAATTAGCCCACCAATATATACCGAGGAGGGGGTTTTATTATTTGGATATGAGTGTTTCCCCTTTTATATGTTACTTTGTGTTTTCTATAGTCTTCTCTCCATTCTCTTCATTATGATTAAATTCTATGGTTCCCAGTTATAGCTCATGTGTTGAATAATTTTTTCACTCATCTAAATTTACACATAATGTGTTGTTGGCTCTACCCGTGAAACTAAGCGAGGGCTAAGTTAGCTTTTAAAAGAATTTTTTATTTTTTCACTCATCATTTTATTTTTTTCATGATTGTTGCTTAGATAAGACCCCAAATGTGATTGAACTTGATGAAATGGTCTTTGTTCTTCTGACAAATGCCGTCAAAAGAGATTAATTCGTTGAATCTTGTATGGAAAGTCAACTTGTCATGAAAAATAAATTTATGACTGGCGTGATTATGTTTTTGGTCCTGTTCATAAAAGACTACTGTATTTCGTGGAGAAGTGGTGGTAGGCTACGGGTTTGGGAAAAAGGATAGCTCAAACACACGGGTTTGATTTTTAGTGAGGCTTGTGCTGCATGTGATGGTTTGTGGGCTTCAATCTACGTCGGGTTGGGTTTAAATCTTCTTTCATAAATGTTAATAAGTTTGGGCCATGGCTTTGTTAATCTGGGATAAATTCTGTGGGCTGTATTCATGGGTTTGATGGGATTGTTAATCTTCTTTCTAGTTTGATCGTGAAAAAGAAAAAAAAAATGAGAAAAGAAAAGAAAATGCCAAAAATAGTTTAACATTTGATAAAAAAAAAAAAATTGTCTTTCAAAAGGTCCAATTTTTTTATTTTTTTTGCATTAACTTTTGAATAAAAAGTCTAGTTTCCCTTTTTAAAAAATTAAAAAATTTGTATATGTATATTTGAACTAAATTACAAGTTTATTATGTCCGTTAAGATTCGGCCGAAATCAAAAGGCCCATTGGGTCGGCATATATGAATTTCAAAACCTCATTCTCACCATGCATATTGGTCTAAAGCCCTATCCTCACAATTGACACTGGTCCAATGATTGTTTATAACAACTTCGACGTAATCTCCTTGTTTAATCAGCCATTACCTCTCCAGCCACCCTCATTTCCATCACCAAAATCTCCTTGTTCATTTTGATCTCTCTTTCGTTACATTGTGAGTGACTTTTTGTCTCCATTTCTTAGATATCATTATTTAACATGTTGTCTGCATGGAAATTAACAAGATCATTCTATAAGGGGGAAAAAAAAAAAAGTTCCTCATAGTGTGTGTCATAACCTAATTTTTGACTTTTTCTATTTTATAAAAAATAATGTGTGAAATGATAAAAATGAGGAATAAATTGAAATTTGGGACAAGACAACATAAATTGGAAGTTAAGGGACTTAATTGAACTTGAAATTATTTAATTAATGAGATCAGGGACCCAATTGTTAAATGTCAGAAATTCAGAGGCCAAGTTGAAAATTGCCACTCCCAGATATGAACGACGCCGTTTCTGAATCAGATGCTCCACCTTCTTCGTCGCCCAGGACAGTTTCAGCAGGAGACCTGTAACTGTAGATCGTGGGACACGATGTAGGGGTTCCTCAATTTTCTTTTCTGAAGCACGCATGGATGAACGTGGCTCACCCCCAAAATGATTACAATGTTCTCTGGCTTTATAAAAGCCAGAGAAAAAGAACAGACAGGAGGCTGAGGAAAAACAGGGGAGGAGAGGACGAACGGGACATACAGAGAGGGAGAGACCAAAGAGAACAGAGAAGATAAACAGAGAGGATAGGCTAGCGAGAAACAGAAACAGGGAACATTGGCCAGTCTTCTCCGCAGCACCTGAACCAGGACGCAGAGAGATAGAGAGAAAACAGGGAAACAAGAATAAAAAAGGAGAGACCAGAGAATACGAACGAAGGAAACAGAGCCGAAGAAAAGACCAACCAGAGAGAAAACAGACGAACACAGGAACAGAGGGAGCATTGTCCGATACACCATCATCTTCGGCTTCGTCCCCAGCTACGCAGGTAAGCTTTCGTTCTCCCTGCCTTTAGAAATGTAATTACCCTGTCACTGTGCAAAGCATGCGTGAATCATTCACGCATGCATGCGCAGTGACCAAGTGAACAGCTGGGTCACTGGTTTGAACCAGTGACCGGGCTGGGTCTAGCTTTTTTTTTAGTTATTTTATTTTATTTTTCTTTTATTTTTAGTCAAACAAGTTATTTTTTTAATATATAAAAAAATCCAAAAATATTCGTGGGTCCCTATGAATTTATTTGTAGGTCGCTTGTATTTTTTAGGTATTTCATTGTATGTTTAATCTATGGATTTTTTACTGTGAAATGTAAATCTAGATTTAAAAAAAAATAAAGAAATTTGTGTGCATAAAAATAAATTTTATTTTTATTTTTATTTACTAACACTAAAGTCAGGAATAAAAATAATGATTTAAATTTATTTTATTTTATAGCTACGTAATATTTACTAAAATCAAAGTTGGAAATATTCGTAGTTGAATATTGATTAGCGCTAGAGAAATATTATAATCATCGATTCAACCAATACAACAGAAGAATCCACAATTTTTTTTTCATGCTTGCTTGTTGGTGATTTGTCTCTTTAGCTGTAATTGCTCAAGTCAAAATTGTTTTGGACATATCTGTCGGTCTAAGATTTATGTTTTGGAAGAAGTTTGAAATATTGAAGTTCCAATAAATGAACAAATGAAACTTCTATTTTACCTTATTATAGTTTTCTTAAACAACTGAGAATGGATTCTTTTATCGACTACAGAAACTAAAGCACATGAAAACATAAATTTGATTTTCAATTCAAGACAACAAATTTATTTAGGTTTTGGAGGGAAAAAAAACAGGCTTATAGGGTAACAAAATTGAAGGAGGTTCCAATTTCATTGCAATATTCTATCCTTTCATCACAAGCCACGGTTAACTATAATTGATTAGTTAAAATTTTCCAGGAAAGATTGTGGCAAGGCAAAAATTGAAACATTTCTTGTTGATAATGGCTTTAAAATGTTATTGTAAATCTAAAGTTCAACATTGCATAGGAATTTTTATGAAAAACAAAGGATGAAAAAACCTAATATGCTTGTTAACATAAAAGAATCAAGCACACAACACATAAAATTACTTTTCTACTTGGTTAATCAGGCCACTAATAGGATTACAACAATTTATAAAAAAAAAAAAAAACAATTGTAAAGAACTCTATAGCTTTTAGTGTCAAATTCAACAATAATTAACATGGATGAATCACATTGTTTCTAGTATACAAAAGAAAAATAAAGCAGTAATAGTGTCAACTATTATAAACAAACAAATAAGAAACCCATTTAATCGCAAAACAACATATAATTAATCACAATAAATAAAATTAATGAAGCAAAACACAAATTAAATTTAGAGTTAATTAAAATAAATTTCAAGATGGAGATAAGGTAGGAACATACGGTTCTCTCTCTCTCGTGTGAGTTTTCCCAGCTAGTGTTTTTCTGCTCCTTTTTTCTGCAAATCAGAACAATGGAGACCTCTCGGCACAATTTATATGTGTAAAGGTGACAAATCTTCATTTCAAAGAAGGGAACAAGGGGGAACATGGCAAATGATATGCTACTTTTCGCTGTCGTTTAGAAGGATATGAGAGAAGAGAACAGAGGGGAACAATGATGAAAAATTTGGGAAATAAGGACAGGATTTTGCCAGATCTGAAAAGTGAAGCCTCTCAGGTTGTTTTGGAAAAAAAATTTCAATGGTTTCGTTGTCTTTTGGCAAGAAACGAGAGAAGGGATCAGAGGAGAACAATGTTTTAAGAAATTTTTTCAATGGTAATCTACATTGTCGGTGAGAGAGAGGAGACGAGAAAAAAGCACTTGCAAATTGATTTTCACAAACTGAGGTCCGTCCTTAGTTTTGTGTGGGACCCTCGTACAATAAAAATATGGTTAATATTTAACCAAACACTTGTAACCCATGTTTTCTTGCAACCACATCCATAACGCCAAACACTCACAATACCTTGAATAACATACATACCAATCTAGGCAAACCATATTAAAACTCATTTATTATTGAAAACAAACAACAATGCAGCTTATTTTAGCTATGATGTATAAGGTGACGTCTATTTTCCCTATTACACAATCAATTATTTACCCAGAAACTCTTAAAACCAGTTAAGGTTTTTAGTTATTATTAAACTTGTGTATAATTTTTTTTTCTTCCTATTTTACCCCTCTTACACGTCACCCCACCTCGAAGTTCACATCAGAAACTACAACAGAAAAGATTGTGCAAACACACTATAACATCACCAATTATTTAGGTACAATTTCCATGTAATACGTCTGAAAACAATGTAATTGTTTTTTTTTTATGATTTTAGAATCTATCGAAATTTGAGCAAAGTCTCTCCTATGCTAGGAGATTCCAAATTATTGACTCAACCTGTTATACTTCAATAAACAATCAATTCAAGTTCCATTCATTATCTAATCTTCTTGAACTCATAACATCACAATCCATCTTGTCGCATCAGTCATATTTTATATTTAACTACTTAAATTAAGATTCATCCACAAAAATAATCGGAATATAACAACATATTTTAACAACAGTTTTAACCAAACACCTTTTAATTACTTTTTATTTAATAATAATTTCAATCGTATTTTAAACTAAAAAGTGATTTTCTTAAACTTACTTTTTTTAAACCGTGCTTGTAAAAGTTACCACAATACCAAACACATACTAAGTGTGTTTACAAACTTTCCAAACGATATCTATAATCAAGTACTACATATTCAGTATAATATTAATCACACGACCCTTGACGTTTACTCATGCAGTCGGATACGAAGGATACATGGCAATGCCACACAGGCCTTCGCTTGCACCAATGCCTCTTTGCATCCTCATATACCCACTTTCACCCCAATCGGTTCCCCAAGAATTCTTCACCAACCAATAATCAGTCCCATCACTGTCAGTACCATATCCAATTGCAGTAACCGCGTGGCTTTGCGCTGTCCCACAATCCCCATTGAAGACACCACTTTTATAAAACTGGAAATCGTGCCCGGCACCGTCAACAATAACAGATACTGGCTGTTGGGCCACAGCTTGCTGAAGAGCGTTTTCATTATTACGTGGCACGTCTTCATACCCGGTTATTTCTGCTGCAATAGATGCTGCCTTCTCGCTACTGCAAGTGCCATCTACTCCTTGGTAGGGGTAATTGTCTTCACTTGCTAGCCCTCCGTTTTGTATAATATATTTGAAAGCATTGTCCATGAAACCACCTCCACAGCCTTTATTTCCACCATCACAGTCCACAAGCTGTTGCTCCGATAATGATATTAAGTTGCCTGTCTTAAGCTTTATAATCCCTTCTATTGCTGCCACTGCGGAAAATGCCCAGCAAGACCCTACCATTCAACATAATAAATCAACGAGCAAGGATCAGAACTCTGTGAAACTTCCCGTATTTAATTATGGCAATTAAAGAATTATATAATAAAACAACTAGTTACCAAACACTGTTTTTTACCCCCACGTCACAGCAATACCAAACAAATTTTGAGGCACCTGTTAGCTATTTTTATTTATTATTTTCTAAAATATACCTCTTTCCAATTATATGTCTTTTACAAAGTAGCTTTGACTAGAAATTTTGGAAGAAAATACAAGAATTAATATTTTGACCACAATTATTTTGTGACAAAATATCAATTTAGGAATTTTTTATTAGTTTAAATTCATACAAAATAGTTTTTAGTTTAGGTGCACAACCAGAATATTTGGGGTACCTAAATGAAGAACAAACAAACCTCAAGGACTCGAGAAAAAAGCAAAAAGCAAAAAACAAAACTGATATACCCAAAAGGCAACATTGCGTTTATTATGATAAATTATTATGTGTACTTACCACATCTGCCTTGGTATTTAACTGGGGTGACTGCACCAGCATCTCTCCAATCCTTTGAAGTTGGCATGTCACTTAGATTTTCATATTTAAATGATGAAGACATCACTTTGGATGATTGTCTCTTGTACCCATGATACATAGCACGAAACTCTTCATTGGTCAAGTCTGCGAATTTGTTCACACCAAGCTTGTATCCGCGGTCAGAACCGTTGTTAAATGCTTCTATGCGTTCAATGTTTTCCTTAAAAATCAAGTATCGTTTCTCCTTCTCTTTCATGTCTCCATAGGCACGTCCATATTGAGCCATCCATTCTTCATGCCTCTTCAACATATATTCCTGCTCATCAAGAGGACGACAAGCTATTTTTGTTGCCCATGCAGCTAAAATAAGGAGAAATGGCAGAAAAATATGAGTATTGCATTTCTTTGCGGCCATGGTACGTGTAAGAGTATATGCGTCTACAGCCTTGTAAGTGAGTGTTTTTCTACTGGCACTGCAAATTCAAAACAGCGCAATGGGGTTTTATAGACACAGTTTTGTAACCATCTTCTTTCTATGTGACTAGCCTTAATTCTACGTTTGGAGCTTAGAAGACGTTTGGAGTAATATGTGACCCAGTTAATTGATTGGTACTGTGGGAAAGGTATCTTGAGCTAGCGTAACAACAAGATCAACGATCGAACCATCACTGTCAATTAATCGATGTGATTTTGGCATTTATGGGGGAAGATTCCATCTCCTTAATTTATTTATTATTATCAGCTCTTTTTGCTCACGAGGATTAATCGATGTGATTTTCGCATTTATATAGGGAGGAGGGAGTTCTCTTTCTTCTCTCTCTTCTTTGTTTTTTCTTTCTATTTTCTTATAGTAAGCAAGAGCAGCATTCCTTTTGTTACATCGGGAAAGTTAAAAGGGTGGAGTTGTATAGTAATTACGATTAATTATTAATTAGAAGAAGCAAGGGCCATGTGCTAGCCCTAATGTCTCCTACACTACTAATTATCTTTGAAGCCAATGTTGTGTTATTTCCCAAGTTGTTTTGAGAATTATGATAAATTAAGTTGTTTTTTTATAAATTAAAGGTTGATAACAAATTGTTATGAAATATTTGACAACTATATATATAAATCAAAATACACTAATAAACTTGAAATTGAAAGTAAAACCTTGCTCATGTCGAGTATGAATATCTTGATATATTATTATTGTGAAATTTATAACTATTATTCTTGAACTTTTCTATAGAGTTAGATAAAAAGGATGGGTGCTCTAACTTTCATACATGTTTAGAAGACAAATTATATATATATAATTCAAAATTTAAGTGTATGAAATTTGATTTATTACTCTTTTAGCTTTTATTTAGTATTAAATTTTTGTGGGATGATCATGATGTAATTACCAAATTATGTAAAATATAACGACAGTTGAAGGAATAAGTGGGGTCGATTCTTTGTTGAAATGATATGAAATAAGGTGTAGGACAACTAGACCATATTTGTGATAATAACTTGTAATTAATATGGAAGGAGAAGTCAATAACTTGGTACGTCTATATATAAAGAAAAGCTTGCTAAAATTTCAATAGAACTGCTAATAAATAAAGAAGCATGACTACGTGTATAAATAAGAGTAAAAAAATTAGGCATAATAAAGGCTCATATATAGTCGATGGTAATGTTGAAAACTGTTGTAAAATTTCATGATTTAACATCCTATTGTTGTAAAATAAGTTGATTTTATTTTAATTAAATTTTGTTTTGTTTTTCTTTTTTTAAAAAAGCAATGATATTGAATAGAGCAAAAAAAAGTAATTGTGATAATCTAACAACAAAAAAAACCATTTTTCAAAAGGAAAAAACAATGTAGCTCAATTCCCAACCAATTAAATACAAAAGGATGAAATTAGATTTTGAAGGACATGACTTAAAAGGATTAAATTTTCCTTTTTTAAAAAAATAATATAAAAAAACCGAGTCAACTTCGGGTTGACTTGTGAAACATGTAGCCTAGATCATGAAATAATAATAATCCAAAAGAAAAGAAAATTACAAAGCCTATTATGCGCGCGCATATATATATATATAATATATATATATATATATATATATATATAATTTCCTTGGCATCTTCACATTAATCACGCATGCTCACTACAAAATCTATGTGGAAGACGAAAGAAACAGGTACTTCTTTCGTTTAGCCAGTAATCACGCATGCTCACTACAAAATCAAGCATCAAACTTGCACAATCACCGGCTTGTGTGGACAAATGAATCAAGATTTAGATGAGATCTAAATAAAAAAGAACTAGAAGAGAGCAAATCACGGCAACCAAGGAAGGGTCCTAGGAGTCAAGAAGATCAGTGGAAATTTGGGATTTTGATCATGGGACAGGCCAACACATCCCATGGGTTAGAACTTCCATCATCTTCTTCTTCTTGCCAGTTTACGTGTGATCAACGATCGAACCATCACTGTCAATTAATGGAATGGGGGAAGATTCCATCTCCTTAAAACCGAGACGAACCAACCGATAAGTGGGAAGATGTTTTTAACGACCAATGCCAAAGACAGCACTGTACTAATCAAGTGAACCTTCATTAATTGACTTTTCAAGTACGATACTGTATACTGTAATCAATAAGTTTGGATTCCTTTATTTTCGTGGATGAAATTAATATTCCATTTAGAACAGCCTGGGCACAGCTCCATCCAAATAATTGAAATATGCATGCAATTATTTTTATTTGTGATATTGATTGGTCATAACTTAATTTCCATTGATTTCAGGATCATTCCAAGGAAGAAAACTTTATTACAAAACTTCTAGGTTCCTTAAATTGATGTGTTAGCTAAAACACTACTAGCTCAACAACCTGCACTACGTACACCGCATGTAGAGCTACTTATTCTCGTATAAAAAAATGATATTCAAGCGGCGCAAGCATGTTTAAAAACAAAATATGCAATACAGGTTCAACTGAGTTAAATAAGTTGATTTTATTTAAAAAAAGCAATGATATCGATTAGACCAAAAAAGAAGTAATTGTGATAATTTGGCAACAAAAAATCCTTTTTCAAAAGGGAAAAAACAATATGGCTCAATTCCCAACCAATTAAATATAAAAGGAACAACACAGATTTTGAAGGACATGACTGAAAAAAGATTAAATTTTCTTTTAAAAGAATGGCTCTATAAAAAAGACCGAGTGAACTCAGGTTAACATGCCAAACCCGCAGCCCAAGATCATGAGATAATGATAACCCAAAAGAAAAGAAAACAAAGAGAATTACAAAGCCTAATATATATATATAAACAATGTCAAATAATGGTATCAAAGAACAATTAGCTATAAAAAAAAAAATGTCAATGGCCATTAACTTTCCAAACCTGCGACTCAGGTTATTAGACCGGAAGCACTCCACCTGGTAAAACCATGAGTTCCAACGCCTAACCAATCAAATGTTGAGGGATGAAATTGAGAAAAATTTTAATTATACAAAAGGATCTAAAACAAAAAATTATAATTAAAAGAATAATGATCGATACTGAAATAAAAATAAATAAATTACAGGGGAACTAGTTTTTTTAATTGAATGGTGAAATTTAAAAGAAAAATTTATTTAACAAAAGGAGCAAAATCAAATATAAAAGTAAAGATTAAATTGAAAAAAAAAACACCAACGAAAACCATCTCACCAACGACTACGAGCAATGCTCTAACAAGAAGAGGAAGCTACAAGGATTTTAGCGACACGATAAAAGAGCATTTATTTTGCCTCTAGGAGGTGCGTGTGCGCTGACAAGTGCCTTACATGCACTAGTAATTTTTTTTAATTATACTTTACATTTATTAAAATACCAAATTGCCCCTTATCCAACATAACCATCACCAAAATACTAGTGTGAAAAGATGAAAATGCCCTTAGACACCAACTCAAGAAGTTTTGCTTCCTTGGACACTACCAGAAATTTGCTTAATACCAACAGATTTACCGACGGAATACTTCTGTCGGTAATTTGAGGTCGCATTTATCGACAAAATTTTTTCCGTCCGTCATTCCATCTGTATATACCAACAAAAACATTCAGTCGGTAGTTACCGACGAAATTACAGACAAAATGTTCAGCATTAAAAAAAAAGAGATGGTTCACTAACTTGGAGGATTTTACGGGTGATTTTTTTCGACGAAATCATCGAGGGATTCAAAATGGAAGCTTCGTACAGTGACGTGACCAATTAACCAGTTAAAATGGTGATGGAATCATCGAGTGATTCAAAACGGTAGCTCCATATGGTGACGTGTCCTGTTTGTCGTCAGAATAGCCGACGGACTCATAGACAAAATAATTCTTTTGGTGAATCCATTGGTAAAAGTTAATATATGCCCACTCTGCCGATCCTCTCCTCCCCTATTTTTCCTTCTTCTTCCCTATCCCAACTCTCCCCAACCGCAAACAACCACCTCCCCCCAAAAAAAAATCTCCCTCTTCTCAGCATAACAAGTCATATTTCTTGAAGTTTTCTGGTTCTGTGTTCTCATTTACCGATGGATTTTATTGTTTTTATAGTAAAAGTAGATGTAGTATTAAAACAAACTTGTAGCTTCCTAACCTAAGGTGATAAATGATGCATCTTTTATTGTCATTAGTTGTGGCTGTCTGTTTCTAACTTTTAAAAAAACTATGTTGAAACTTGTTGTGTTTCTCTAATTGTTAGTATGTTTACGGTTTAAAAAAAGTCCTCCTCTATAAGGAGATCCTTATCTTATCGGGTAAAAAACTTAATTGTTTATGTTGTCAAAAGAAAATACCTTTTTAATATCGGGAATACGTTTTACGTATAAATTCATAATCCCTCTTCTACTAAAACAACACAAAATTAATATATATATATATATATATATATTATATATATAATTTTGCCAATTTTCTCTTGACTTTAATTCCTTATACTTTGATAATTCATTTTACATTGTTTTTTTGTATGAAAAGCACAATATGATCTCTTAGCTTTGAGACACTTTGCCATATGCACAAAAATATTTTTTTAATTTTTTTTTTAAGTTGATGAAAACCAGGTATTTTACTACTGGATTTGTATTTTTTACGACATAAAATATAGATCGATATTTAAACAAAATATGTAAAACAAAATGCTGGGAAATCAATGTTATATATATATATATATATATTATATCCATAGCCCACATATAATTATTGTGCATATCTAGCATATAAGAAATAAAAGCGGGTGGAGGGTTTATGAAGAAGCCTCAGTATATGATGGCCATGGCGGTTTTATTTTATTTTTTTTTTTTTTTTTTTTGTTTGCCCTGAATATGCCCTACCTCTGTCTGGTTACTCGGGCACCAACTGGGGGCTCTCATCCGTGGTAGGCCCAGTATTCAGGCAATGGGGTATTGGGTTAGCATCTTTTTGAGTTTTAGCGGGGACAGAAACGTCGGTGCTTCTTCTTCCCCTGTTTTGCGAAGAAGAAAGGCTATATTGTGCATGTCAAAACATCTAATGAACAGTGTATGTGCCATTTTGGTGTTCTTTTAAGGAAAAGACGGCAAAAAATTAGTCAGAGTGGTCCTTAATTTGTGATTTGTTCAATCGAGTCCTTAATTGCAATTTTGATTGTAAAAATCAATTAAATTGCATCAGCAGCCTTGAAGTTGGTTGTTATTTCCAAATTGGTCCTTGATCTCGAATTAGTGCAATTTGACCTTCAATTGAGTAATAAAGGCGATTTGGTTTTGCCCTTGGCTTCTCCAGTTTGATCCTTGGTTTCAGATTTCTTCAATTAAGTCCATAATTGGCTCAAACCTTCTCAAATTAACTTCCCTTTCTTCCAATTAAAGCCCTTGACTTTTTTTTTCTTCAATCTCTCAATTATTCAATTTTAATTGAGGACTTTTCTTCCTCAATTTGATTTTTCTTTGTCAACAGGGCTATCATTAGTCAAAAAAAATACTATCAAATTTCAGTCTTTGTATTTTTAAACCTCCTCAACCAAGTTTTGACCATTTTTTGAGCATTCTGACATCCTTTTTTTCACTTTTATATTTTTTATATTATTTTTTTGTATTTTATTTGTTTTTTGAAGAGAAAAAAAAATATGAATTGGCAAATTAACCCAAAAATGGGTTATGACAAACACTTAGAAAACATTTTCTAGTAAGATAAAGACCAAAAAAATACCTTAATGAAACTCTTTTTGTTAAATAAAACCTGCTGACACCAAGATTAGGCTTTTATGATTGGAATGTGATAAACTAATAATTTTATCTCTAATTCATGTTTTTTGATGATTTTCTTTCTTCTCTTTTCAACTGAAAGATTGAAATATAAATAAAATAAACTTTTGGATAAATAACAAAAGTGTTAAATTTGAAAATGTAACTATCAAACCAAAAGGATCAAAAATAAATTTGCTCAAAATATTTAGGCACAAATTTTTCAAAAGGCATGGTTTTGAAAAGTAGACAAAGAAGTCCGTATCGTTTCATCTTTGTTAAATTTGGTCCTCTAAAATTGTTTTTTTCTTTAACAAGCAACAAAATTGAGAGTGTGTGTGTGTGTATCAAGTGTCATAACCCAATTCTGGGTTATTCCCCAAAAAAAAAAAAATTAATCTGTTTTTCAAAATAAAAATAAAAAAAATAAAGGTTGGTAAAATCAAGCTGTAATTTTTGGAGGAAATTCAAAGCCTAACTTGCCCCCCACTATGCCCAAAAAATAGGAATACAATGCAAATTCAAGGTCAAATTAAATTATTATTGGACGTACTTGCATAAAAATTAAGTCCAAGTACATAATTAAATTTTTAATAGGCCAATTTGATTTAATAATGGGCCAAATTGAATTTTAATTATGTTTGAGAATTAATTTTGGTTCAATTAAAGGATTTAATTAAGTTCAAGGACTTAATTATACTTTAAATGGGTCAAATTAATTTTATTTGGGGCTTAATTAGTGAAAAATTAAGTCCAAGGACATAATTAAATTTTTAATAGGCCACTTTGATTTAATCAATGGAACAAATTAAAATTTTAATTATGTTTAAGAATTAATATGGGTCCAATTGAAGAATTTAATTAAGTGCAAGGACTTAGTTGTACTTTAAATGGGTCAAATTAATTTTATTTGAGGCTTAATTGGTGAAAAATTAAGTTTTGGAGCTTAATTTGGGCTTAATTGAGAAGATTAGAATTTTAAGAGACCAAATTTAATTTTTAACAAGTTAATTGATTGAAATCAAGGGTAAAATTGCAAGAAAATTAAAGTTTTGGGGTCAATTAGGGGTTAAATTGACAAAATCCGAGACCAATGACCATATTGCAAGGGGCGCCACACTTTAGGGGCTTAATTGACAAAAACCGGGGGCTAAATTGAAGAAATTGAAAGTTTAATGATTAATTAGGGGTTAAATTGATAAATTCCAAGACCAAGGACCATGTTGTAAAAGGCGCGTAACTTCGGGGTTCCAATTGAAGTTCATCATGGGCTTAATTGCATTAAATCAAAAGTTTAGGGTCAATTAGGGGTTCAATTGAAATCAATTGAAAGCTGAAGGACTAAATTGAAATTCAGTTTAAATTCCTAATTCAAGCCCAAAACGACGCCGTTTTACATAAAAAAAAAAAAAGAGGACCAGACGACGCGGCATCTGTTTACTGTTCATTGTCTTCTTCTTTTACCCGAAAGAAACTGCCCGACCGCCTACTTTTGAGGTGCATTTAATGCACCAAACGTCCATCAAATTTAACAAAACTTGCACGAAACGGATCCCCTGCAGTTCATCTACAACACCATGTGAACAGGTCAGGATGATTGCCAGCATGGCGACGCTGGTGACGGCGTGAAGCGGTCAACTCAGGCAACCTTTACCTGCAGATTTGACAACTCAGGGAGACTATTTTGAACCAACGGTTGGGATCTTTCACAAGGTAATCAAGGGCTCATATTTTACCCCGGTGAAGACAAGATTACCCTCTTCCACCGCCTATAAATAGAGGCGGAGTTGATGGCCTGAGGGAGGAGAAATTTGGGTCTAAAGTCGGAAAAAAACCTTCACTGCCCAGGTTTTTGCAGCCCCCCCCCCCTCTCTCTTCGCCGTCCCAGCCTCCAAACAGAGCCACAATTGGCTTCTCCACCACCAACTCCACCACAGTAAACCGCCAACCGATCACAGAGCAGCCACTGTGACCTTCTCTCTCTTCTCTTTCCACCTTTTCTCTCTCCTCTGCAACGTTTTCTTTTTCCTCCCACAGCCGACTTTGGCCACCACACCTCAGCCAACGCCGCCTGAGCCACCGGCCGAACCACCTCATCACGATCAAGAGCAACGCCAGGCAACTTCCTCCTCCCAGCTTTGCATCCTTCCTCGCCATGACTACTGCATGCAGAATTCATTTCTGCATGCAGCATGAATAATTAGCATGGTTGCTGGGTTGGACAAGCAACCATGCGGGCCTGGGGCGGACCATTTGGTTCTGGCCTGGCCTAAAAAAAGATATGTTGGGCCAAGATTGGCCCAACCCAAAAGTCAGCTGGGCCGACCCAGCCCACATATTTTATGTAATATAATATAATATATATTATAATATTATTTTTAAATAAATAAATAAAATCAAAAAAAATTTCAAAAATCATTTTAATTTTTTTTTATTTTCTCAAATATTTTTCTATCCATTTTGCATAATATCGGGTTGTATATTTACATTGTAAAATACAAATCCAGTATTAAAATACCCAGTTTTTCTCCAAATTTTTTTTTTAAAAAAAATTCAAAACATTTTAAAAAGAAATATTTTGTTGCATACGGTAAAATCCTAAAATTTTTCAAGCATATTTTTCATGAAAACAAAAAAACAAAAATTGCATCTTTTTCATTTTAAAAAAAATGGATATCATAACCAGTTTATGATTATCCATTAGGATTTGGCCAAAATGTCAAAAACCTTTTCCAATCTTTTTTTAGGGTCTAGATGTAGACTTTAATATTTGTGGGGTGTAAAATTACACGATAAAGTATACCCTCAGGTATTAAAGATACAAAAGTGTAAAAATGCAATGCTAAAGTTCAGACTTTAGAACGGTTAGGATTTAACCCGATAAGATAGAGACCCTCTCATGAAGAAAGATCTGCCTTAAGCCTTAGAAAAGACCAACGAATAGAAACCCGACCTAGAAAAACAATCAAACAACAACGCAGCTTACCTTAGGTAGGGTGCACTAGGGGTGATGCGTCTTCCCCTTGCACAACAAGTCCCTTACTCAGACTCTCGTAGACCATAGTTTTCTAGTGACCATAATACTAGGTGGCGACTCCTAAAAATTAATCATAATTTTATGATTAAAACCAAAAAACTCTTCTCAACACACAACACACACCTCACATCAGGAGGCACAACAAAGAGCCTCCGCCATCGCCAGACGACGTCGCGACCCCCCGCGACATCAAGCATCAATATAATGTTGGGCTATATTCCTTTGACATTTAAATGACCTCATTGAAAACAAAGAAAAATAAATCATGAAGTCCAATTCAAAGGCAATGTAATATAAAACAATAAAATTGAAGAAATTTTTTTTTCATAACCCAATTTTTTACCCTTTTGTTTTAATTATTATTTAATGAAAAATGATAAAAAATTATGATTATGAAAAACAAGTGAAAAATAAAATGAAGAATGAATTAAAATTTGGGTTAAGGGCGACATAATTAGAAGTTTAAGGATTTCATTAAACTTTTGACTAGTTTAATTACTCAACTCAAGGGTTTAATTGGAGAATTGACAAGTTTTGATACTTAATTAAGCTTGGAATTAATTTAATTAATCCAATCAAGGGTTTAATTGGACAATTGATAAGTTTTGAGACTTAATTAAGCTTGGAATTAATTTAATTAATCTAATCAAGGGTTTAATTAGAGAATTGATAAGTTTTGAGACTTAATTAAGCTTGAAATTAATTTAATTAATCCAATCAGGGACTTAATTGAAGAAATATCAAAGTTTTGGGTTTAATTGGGGTCCAAATTGCAAAAATTAAAATCCAAGGACCAGCTTGAAAATGGCGCAAAAATGCAAGGATCCAATTACATTTTAATCAGGGGCTTGATTGTAAAATTATAAGAATTACAAGGACCAAATTGAAAGCAGCCTTTAGAACTAGAAAACGGAGTCGTTTTGCAGCGACTGTTCACTATCTTTTTCCTCTAGCAGAGACGTTTCATTCGTTGGTAGCCAATGCGTACGTTTCTTCATTGAAGGCATCGATTACAGAGCATTTAGGAGGCCGGTCCTTACTACCACCGAGGTTGCCACTGGCTTTATAAAGGCTGGGCAAAGGTGACCTCGCGGGAGGGAAGAGGAGAGAAAACACCGAGCAGAAATAAGAAACCCCTAAAACAAAGACAAAATAGTACACACATAAAAAAAAAAAAAAACAGAGACCAATGCAAGCAGTAAACCTAGAAAACCAACATTAATATCACCGTCTTCTCAATCGCCCTCTGCAAATCAGAAAAAGGAAGAACCTAAGCAGCAAATCGTCACCTTCATCATCACCGAAACAAAAGGAAAACAAAAGGGGAAAGTCATACACAGATGAGAGCAAAATCACTGTGCTGCAAGCTTTACCAACGCCAGAGTTGGAATTATTCATGGTGGAATTTTTACCAACGTCAAAGTTGGAATTATTTATGGTGGAATATTTACTGACGCCAGAGTTGGAAACATTCAAGATCAAATATTCATTGACACCAGAGTTAGGAATATTATGATTAAACCATCATTTAAAAAAAAATAAAAAATACACGTGCATTGATTTAAATTTATTTCTTAGGTTTATTCATTGAATTTAGAGTCAATAATATCATATGTTTTTACACACAAATCAACAAAAAAAAATTAGCAATTTAAGATTAAAACAACAATACAGCTTACCTCAGGTAGGGTGCGCTAGGAGTGCAAATTATTTATGGTGGAATATTTACCGACGCCAAAGTTGGAAACATTCGAGATCAAATATTCATTGACGCCAGAGTCATGAATATTATGATTAAACCATCATTTAAAAAAATAAAAATAAAATACACATGCATTGATTTAAATTTATTTCATAGGTTTTTTCATTTAAGTTAGAGTCAATAATATCATACGTTGTTACACACAAATCAACAAATATTTTTTAGCAATTTAAGACTAAAACAACAATGCAGATTACCTTAGGTAGGGTGTGCTAGGGGTGCAAATTATTTATGGTGGAATATTTACTAACGCCAGAGTTGGAAACATTCGAGATAAAATATTCATTGACGCTGTCGCACGTGTGCGGCGTCATGGCGAAATTATATGTCCCACTTTAAATCTAAAATGTAAATCTATATCTGGCAAATATAGGAGGACAAGAAATTCTTGTCGTTTATTGGTAGAAAATGTAATGGGAGTCGCCACTTAGTATTTTGGTCACTAGGAACCCTAACTAGTCTCAGAGATCGGGTACGAGGACTGGTTGGGTAAAGGGAAGGTATTAGCACCCCAAATACACCTTACCTAAGGTAAGCTGCATTGTTTGATTGTCTGATAAAAACTAAGGTATTATCCTATTTCAATTGTTGGTCTATTTACGGCTCAAGAAAAGTCTTCCTCAATAAGGAGGTCCTTATCTTATCGGGTAAAATTGTAATCGTTCTAACGTCTATATAAAAACTATATTTTTAATATCAGAAATACGTTTTACGTATAAATTCGTAATCCTAAATACTAAAAAAAAAAAAAGATTTTTTAGAATTTTTGAAATATTGTCCTAGTTCTCGTGGTTCTAACAAACTCGTTGTTAAAGCCAAAATGCATGCTAATACATATATTTTTTTGAAATTTCTTTTGTTGTATGAAAATATGATGCGATGATTTTTCTTTATTTTGGAGAGACTAGGCCGTATGCATTAAAACAAAAAACATGATATATATATATATATATATATATATATATATATATTTTGATGTCTTGACGAAAAGTGGTATTTTAATATTGAATTTGTATCTTTACAGTATAAAAATACAAACCAATATTAAGTCATTTTGATAAAAATATGCAGGAAAATCAATAATATTTTTTAAGGATTTTTTAGAATTTTTTAAAGCAAAACATTTTTTATTTTTTAAATTTTTTTGATGTTTTTGACGAAAACCGGGTATTTTAATACTGGATTTGTATCTTTACGGTATAAAAATACAAACCAATATTAGGCAATTTTGATAAAAAATATGCAGGAAAATCAACAATATTTTTCAAGGATTTTTCAGAATATTTTTTAATTTTTTTTTATATATATCCATATATGTATAAATAATATAAAACAATATAATAAATAATATAAAATATTATGTGGGTTGGGCCGGACTCGACCCCAAAGGGGATTGGGCCGGTCTTGGCCCAAAAGGGATTGGGCCGATCTCGGCCCAACAAAATCTTTCTTTTTAATCTGGGCCATACCCGGCCTAGAAGACAATATAGCCGGGCCAGAACTAGCCTGGCCCAGAGAAGAAAAAAACAAATGCTGGGCCAGAATTAGCCTAGCCCAGCGACATAGCTGACGTGGGGGGAGGGGGAATTATTTTCCCCCATGCCCTCCTGCATGCATAACGCTATTCGTTCTGCATGCAGGAAAACACCAACAGAAACGCCACAATGAGGGGGGAAGAAGAGCTTACCTGGCGTGGAGGAGGTGGTGGCTTTCTGGTCGGCCTGCTTCGCTGGTGGTGCTGCGGTGGAGGCCGGTGGCAGTGTTGTGGCTCACGGATGGCGGATCTAGGCGGCGCTGCGGCAGTTTCAAACGGTTATGTGTTCTCTTGGTTCTGTGTTTTGTTTTCGTTTTTAAGTTTCCCTCCCGGTTTCAAGCTTTCCCCTTTCTCTCAGTTTTGGCTTTTCAGTGGTTCTCTCTTGTTTGGTTGTTTCTCCCCCTTTTCGGTTCTACGTCTTTCTCTGCGTTTTCTTTTTTCTTTTTTTTTCTTTGGTTCGTCCCTCTATTCGGTTCCTTCTCTCCTCCCTCTTTTGTGTTGGCATTGAGCCTCTATTTATAGAGCCAAAGGAGCGAGGCTCATTATTGTCGCGCATGGGGCAGGGCAGCGCCGGTTGGTTGGCTAGTGGGGCGTCGCTGGCAAGGCGCGGCTCCCCTGGCTCCTCATCAAAAAAGGGCGTGGGGCTTCGGGTCTTTGGCAGAGCACACGGGGAGAGAGAGAGAGGCAAAAAAACAAAACTTTTCCTTCTTCCCCTGCTGCACGTTTAGGGGAAGAAGAAAGAGGAACAGTGTCGTTCAAAATGACACCGTTCTGGTCTTCTTCTTTTAAAAAAAAAAAAAACATGAAACGACGTTGTTTTGGACAAAACGCATCGTTTCATTTAAATAAAACAAGGCGCCAGAATGCGTCAATTTTCAAATCAGCCCTCACTTATCTTTTGTTCATTTCAATTGCATCCCTTTCAATTTCCGTCTCCGCCCCTCTAGTTGGCCACGTTTTTCACTTTAGTCCTTGGCCTCTGATTTATGCAATTGGGCCCTCGATTGATCAATAAACTTTCAATTTCTTCAATTAGGCCCCTGAATCAATCAATTACAGACCGTCTATTTGTGCGCCTTTTCCAATATGGTCCTTGGTTTTGGATTTTCTCAATTAAGTCCTTAATTGGCCATTAAACTTCAATATTTATGCAATTAAGCCCCTGATTTGACCTAATCAATTCCTAAAAAATATAATTTGACCCCAGAACTTTAATTTCTTCCAATTAAAGCCCAAATTGACTTAAAATCAATTTTTCTTGCAATCAAACCCTCTATAAATTCAATTAAACTTGCAATAAAATCCAATTAAGTCCATAAACATCCAATTTTGGACTTTTCTCTTCAAATTGAATTTTCTTTTCCAACAGGGCTTTCATCATACTATCAAAAAATTTTAATCTTTGTATTTTTATCCTCCTTAATCAATTTTTCTGGTCATTTCCAGAGCGCTCTCGCTTCCTATTATTTTTTTCTAATTTCTTCCGGCTATATATTTATTTATTATTATTATTTATTATTATTGTATTATTTATTTATTATTATTATTATTATTATTTTTTTGTTATTATATTTTTATCTTTGTGTGGGACCCAAAAATGGGTAACAACAGACGCTAGAGTCAGGAATATTATGATTAAACCATCATTTAAAAAAAATAAAAAAAATACACGTGCATTGATTTAAATTTATTTCGTAGGTTTATTCATTGAAGTTAGAGTTAATAATATCATACGTTTTTACACACAAATCAACAAAAAAAATTTAGCAATTAAGACTAAAACAACAATGCAACTTACCTCAGGTAGGGTGTGTTAGGGGTGTTAATACCTTCCCTAGCCTTAACCAGTCTCATGTCATAGGATCTCTCTTGACCAATTAGGGTTCTTAGTGACTGTAATACTAGATGGCGACTCATCAAATAAAACATTTTTACTAAGAGAATAAGATACCAAAAATCTTTTTTTTTTTCATAATCAAGATTATTTTTAGAGCCGCCGCGATGTCGGGTATGACAAAATTAATAATTGAATTACAAAATAACTGAAGGACTAAAAAAACACTAAGCAAATTCACAATATTTCTTCTCATGTGTGTTAAAGTAAAACCCAGAGGAGATTTAGGTTCTTTTTAACTAGCGTTGGCTTGCAGGCTTTTTACACTAGATATGAATATGGATTGTGGAGATATTTGAAATTTATTATAGCTTGCTCCAATATAGAAACTTCTATATGATTTGGAGTCCCCAAGAGCAGCATTCCACTAGCTAGCTAGTCCATGCATGAACAATCTATTTTTAATCAAAGCTAAGAGACGAATTTAATTTTAGTAAACCGAAACTAACCGAAAATACTAACCAACCATTATCTAAAGAGAAACATAACTATTTATATTCATATTTCTTCAATCAAATATATTTTTATTTTTGTTATCTTTATTCCTTCTATCCTGGAATAATAACCAATTGCGCTATATTCATGTCCAGCAATTTTTTTTTTTGTGTTGCTCCTGGTTTCTGCTTTTATAATTTTGTTATTCTCTTGTGGCTTTTAAAATATCTTGATTTTGATCATTTAGTTTGTAAAAAAAAAATATGGTATTGTTTTTAGATGCTTTGAACATTGTTCGAAATTAGCCCACCAATACATACCGAGGAGGGGGTTTTATTATTTGGATATGAGTGTTTCTTCTTTCATATTTTACTTTGTTTTTTCTACTGTCTTCTCTCCATTCTCTTCATTATGATAAAATTCTATGGTTTCTAGTTATATCTCATGTGTTGAATAATTTTTTCACTCATCTAAATTTACACATAATTAATGTTATAGGAATCTCTATAACAAATCAAAATAAATCATGAAATCCAATTCAAAACCAATGTAATATAGAAGGATGAAATTAAAAAAATAATAATAATTGAATTACAAAATAATTGAAGCTCTAAGAAAAAACACTAAATTTGTACATGAGTGTTTCTCCTTTCATATTTTACTTTGTGTTTTCTACAATCTTCTCTCCATTCTCTTCATTATGATTAAATTATATGCTTTCCCATTTATATCTCGTGTGTTGAATAATTTTTTCACTCATCTAAATTTACACATAATTAATGTGTTGTTGGCTTTTATTCAACCGTAGCGAGCGCAGACAAACTCCTCATTTGAGAACCTTTGGATCATAGTTCGATGGATGTTTCATGTGGGCTGATAAATATAAAAATTGCAATGTAGATATGGTCTCTCAATTTTTTAGTTAATTATCATAATGTTATAGGGTGCATAATATTCTTATACTCAAGCAAATAACATTTTAAAATTATAATTATAATTAAAAAAAATTATAAATAGTTCAATATTTTCATATTAAGCCCGCAACATTTTAAAATTACATTTAATTTTTTTTGCTAAGATGCTCAATATTTTAGTACTTAAGCCCATTTCATTTGTTATAGGAATCTTCACTGCCTTTTTCTCCATACTATTGGTAATGTCAATGAGAATGCACAAGTTGGCTTTAGCATATTAATACCCTACTCATTATGGATAAAAAATTTAAATATTTATACTTTATTTATTAGATTTCAGATATCAACATGAATATTATCATTCTCTAATTACTATTTATTATTTAAAATGTGTGTGTCTATATATATATATATATATATATATATATATATGTATAAATATCAGGTCGAGCTTGATAATACACATACCTTGTTGTAACTCAATTTTTGTACATGTTTGAAAATTTTAAAAAAAACATATATTTTCAATAATTTTAATCATTTTTTTATTTTTATTTAATTTTTGTGTGTCAAAAAAATCTTGAAAATTATATAAAAAATAAAACAAATACAAAAACAATTAAAAATACATATCTTGGGTTGAAAATTGACCAATAATTGAGTATCACATGCAAAAATTGAGTTTCATAATTTTTAGACCATAATTGAAGGCTTAATTGAAGAAGAAATTGATAAAAGGGCTTAATTTGATTTAAATTGGATGAGATTGAAAGAAATTCTAAGTTCAAGGCTGATTTTGAAATAAAGAGCCAAGTTAGAAGATCAATTAAGAGCTTAATTGAAGAAGAAAATTGAAATTAGATTTATTTTCACTTTAAAATAAAGAATTAAAGGACCAATGACTGAAATGAATAAAGTACAGCATTTAAAGAAAATACTATAATTCAGTTAGGGGTTTAATTGAAAGAAATTAAGAAATAAAAGGATGAAAATCAATCAAATTAAGACAATTAATAGTTCAAGGACCATGGAGCCAAAGGCGTAAATAGTTGAGGACTAATTCGAGGTTTGGCTTGATTCATATTAAAAAAAACCTAATTTCAATTGAGGGGAAAAAACAACATTGTTTCACATTAAGTGAAACAATGCATTTTGATCAAAAGAGAAAAGAACAAAAGATGAAGATTGGAATGGAATGGAAATGACGTTGTTTTGTTCTAAATTCTAGGCATTAGAAGACGTTAGAGCAGAAGGTTGACTCTCGTGCACTATTAAAGCTTAAATTTGAACCTAATCCATCCTCTTGGTGGCACAAAAAACAAGAAAACATGATCTCTATTAGTTTGGTTACATTCGTGCCCGGGCTTTCCTTGATTCACTCTACACAAATCAAAAAAAGATATATCTGAATTTCAAAATCTCATTCTCACCATTCATACTGGTTCAAAACCTAATTTTCACCATCAATACGAGGCCAATGTTTGTTTTTAACGACTTTCGACGTAATCTCCATTTTTAAAGATAAGTGTTATTTTTTACATGTCGTTTTGTTTTTATAAAATACCAATGTTAAAATCTTGTAAAAGATAAGTATTTTTTTTAAGGGACAACCAATTTTTATTTTTATTTTGTAAATAACCAAAATGACAAGTTTTTTTTTAAAAATGACCACTTTCAAGATTCAATTCTTTTTTACGGATAGCCAAATCAACGAGTATTCTATTTTGAAGGACCGAAGTTATATTTTTCACAAAAAACTTATAAATTAAATTTCAGATAAACTAAAAATATTATGATAATGAATGACAATAAATATAAAAACACATAGTAAAATTAACTTTTCTTAAAAAAAACTGCTTTAAAAGTGATGTTGTTCTGTCTTTAAGTATAAATAACCCCTTGCATTTGAAACTTGTGTAAATTCTGGAATACTTAATTTTCTTAATTATTAGATCAATAACAACTCATAGTTCTTCACGATATATATAATATATATTTTTCCCTCCATTTAATATGCCTTATTTATTATTCATTGAAAAATGCAATTATATAAAAACAAATACTTAACAATTTTGGTCGGTTTGGATTAATATCCATCAAGTTTTGATAAAATTATCACCCCTGTGCTACACAATTCATACAAGCACCACCTCCCTTGACCACCCTTATCTCAGCCATTACCCACATCAGCCACCACTATCTCCAACGCCGAAATCTCCTTGTTCATTTCTCTCCTTCTTTCTTTACGTTGTAAGTGGGGTTTTGTCTCTATTTCTTAAATTTCATGATTAATTTAACGTAATATTTGCTTGGATATTGACGAGGTTATTCTATAAGAAAAAATAAATAAATTAGGTTCCTCTTAATGTTTTTTAATGCATATGGCCAGTAGCCATATGAAGGCTTTGGTTTCTTCTTAATGATTGGATTCAAACTTGTAGAATTTCGCTTTTGGATCCTGTTTGCCTGTTGAATGTTGTGCTTTCATCCGTACGTGAGATGGGTGAGACTTCATAATTCATATAAGTGGCGAAACTATATTTAAAAGTATATATTTGATATTGTGGTAGTAATTTTTTAAAAGTATTTTTTTAAAATGTTAAATGATATTTTATTTTATTTTTTTAAAATTTATTTTTAATATCAATATATTAAAAAAATATAAAAATATTAATATGAAAGAAAATCTAATTTTACTAAAAAAGCAGCATAGACAAATGACTTAATTAATGAAATGGTGAAGTTCCCCTCTAGTTTTTTGAACTACCAAGAGAGGTCCTTAAATAAAATATTTTCTCCCCCTTAATAAATGTCATTTGACCCTTCTAGTTGTCCTCTTTCTCTATTTTATAAAATTTTAAAAACAATTAATTTTAATATAAATTATTTATAAAACGTAGACAAATATTTTTAATCTTTTTCCCTCCTTCTCAAGCAATTCTAGCTTCATCATTGCTTCACATTGTTAATTTTGGATTTAACTTCATCTTTTTTTAATTGGGTTTTTTCTAGTTGTTTTTCATATCTTAGGGTATTCTTGGCCAAATAGAACTACATACTTTTACCATTTTAGTTGTATTTTATATGGTTTTAGAGTTTGAACACGAGATGTTAGGAAAGACTTTCCAAAATAACTTCTTTTTTTGTATCAATTCATCAAATTGTAAAGGTTGTCTTAGTATTGCTTAATTTGTGATACCTTGTGTGATTGGAAAGTGTTTTTTAAAAAATTTAAAAAAAAATTATTTTTTTTATTTTAAACTAATATATTTTTTATATTTTCGGATCATTTTGATGTGCTAATATCAAAAATAATTTTTTAAAAATAAAAAAAAAAATTATTTTAATGTGTTTTGGAATGAAAAGCATTAAAAAAACAACCGTTATTACACTCCCAAATACTTTTATTATAAATGGTTAAGAATACTTGCATCATTGTTTACTCTTGATGCTTTAATGCCAATAGTTTAGTCTTGGTTTTAAGAGTCGTCAATCTTTAACACATTTTTTCCATAAACTATGGATATTTTCTTCTTAAAAAATAATAAAAAAATAATATATATCCAAATATTCAACCTTAAAAGAAAAGGCTCAAGTTTTATTGAAAGAGTGCCTATTAAATGCCCATTTTTTAAAATAAGAAACATTCAAACATGTGGCATGAGTTATAAACCATGTTCACATCACATTAATCTTGGATTTTTCAGTTTAAAATCATAAAAAAACCGTGATTTTAATGAGATTTTACGTGTATTAATAACTAATTAGGTTTAGGTGAAGTTAAAACTAGTAATATGAAGTTTTTCTTATGATTGGAATTTGATTAGGGTATTGTTTTTAATAAGAGATTCTTAGCTATCCAACACAATAATGAGACTCTTGCCTTCCTAAATATCGTCAACCTAACTCCTCTAGACCTAATCGGTTGATGCCATTTCTATACACTCTGGGCTTTTAAACAACATATCAACAGTCCTGGTCTTTGTATGCATTGGGCCACTGGTGTTTCCAGCCCATAATATATAATCCCAGACCCCAAGTAACTCGCTCCGCCACTAATTAAAAGTAATTTTCTATAAGTTATTTTTTTGGATTTATTAAAAAAATATATACAAGTAGAAAAGATAAATCTTATATGGAGGTATTTTTATCAATTTTAATGGGGTGTTGATTTTATTTTCTTTCTCTTTCTTATATCTGTTTTTCTTTTTTTCTTAAAATAAATTTCTATCAAGAAATTTTAATACATTTAAATTATAATTAGTGATATTTTATTAGTTATTTTTTAAAATTTATTTTCAAAAAATAAATATAGATAAAAAAAATATTAAAGGAAGGTATTTTATCATTTTTAATGGGGTATTGATTTTATTTTCTCTTTATTTCTTGTATTTGTCTTCTTTTTGAGATGACCCTGTCCGTAGTCTAATTTTCTTTCTAATAAAAATAATAATAACGCGCAGAGATTTCGCTGTCTATTGTAAACGACATGTAGTTAACTTTAAATTACTTTATCCATTCATGTTCGGATCCTAAACAATAAACCAAATAACAGAGTTGGATTTGTTCAGGCTTGCAAGGTAATTGATCAATCTCTCTGCTCTTTTACGTTGTCGCTTAAACCCTAGACTATACACAAAGAATTTAATCATGGGTATTATAATTATGAATATAGGGGTTTTGATTTTTAAAGCATGGAGAATTTTGTGCCCTTGAGGTAGAGAGTTTGGGAGTGAGACTGGGAGTTAGTATCATGGGAGGTTATAAACTTATAATTCACCTTAGAAGAAAATTATGCTCTTTAAGTTTCAATTGATGAATCTCTCTGTAATGGCATCTTCTTCATCTGTTCATGTTTATGCTACTGGGGAGATGATAAATACTAACTCTATATGGTTGTGTTAATCCTCTTCTCTTGTTCGTTGTTGGCAGTCGTGAGTGGTTAAGAGCATCCAATTATGGCGACAGTGAGTTCGGAATCTCTCCCAGAAACTCAGGCATCTGCCAATTCCACTGATTCTGATACTGCCCCTAAACCTCAAGTCATTTACCGCTGTAAAAGATGTAGAAGAATTGTTGCATCGGAGGAGAATATTGTCCCCCATGAGCGGGGAAAGGGAGAACAATGCTTTAAATGGAACAAGAAAAGTGTTGACTCCTGCAAAAATCAAGAGCCACCCGAATGCTCTTCTATATTTGTAGAGCCCATGAAGTGGATGCTAACAGGCAAGTTTACCCAACAAATATCTGTCCTTTTTCTATTTTGCATCAATGTATATGTGCCTTTTAAAAATGCTAACTCGGATCTTGAAATTGCCAGTACAAGAAGGTTTTGTGGGGGAGAAACTTCAGTGCATGGGCTGCAAAGCGCGCTTAGGTTCCTTCAATTGGGCAGGCATGCAATGCAACTGTGGAACTTGGATCAATCCTGCGTTTCTACTTCACAAAAATAAATTAGATGAATGCCATGTATGAACAAGAGCTGTTATGGTTAAAGGAGTAAGTTCTAGCAACCATCAAAGTTAGAGGTTGCACTTACGCTGTGCTTGGATACCCAGAGAGAGACTTGCTTTATTAAATGCTTGCTACTTGTAGAAATGTACTAGAAATGGTGGTTCTAAATTTTAAATCTAGTATTTTCTTTGTGGATGTACTTTGGGCATAAATGCTGTTCACGTACATGTAGGGCTAAGGAAAAACTGAAGCAAGAGTTAGCCTGCATCCCTTCTTGGATGGTGATCCTTTTTCTCCGACTAGATTACATGAGATTTAACAAATAAGAGAACAGAAATTAGAGTAAACAAAGATGAAATTAGTTGATCGGAGGGCAGTTGCAGGATTATGAGCTAGCCTAACTGATTTTAATAGTTAGTAATTCGATTCTTTTTTGTCAATGTTATTAGCTATTCCCTTGCTGTTTAAGTTTCTGGGCAAGATGTGGAGAGGGGTTTGAGTAAACACTGCATGATGTTCTGCTTGGCTTGGGGCAATAACTTTTCTTGAAATGGCTTTTATGCATGATCTTTACAGTCATTAAATCCTCGCTATCTCAAGTTGCTAGCATGCTTCTCTAATTTAGCTTGACATATCCATTAGAGTGTGGTTTGAGTCATTCGGGTATGAACTCTGTAAACTGGATTTCAAATTTCGAAGTGCCATCTACTGGTTGGCCAGAAAATCCAGTTGTAATCAATCTTCTTAATCAATATTCGAATGAACTTTTTTCAATCAGGTCCTTGCTTTCTTTCTTTTATGTAATGTTTATAATGTAACTAGTCACTATAACTGTAATCTTTATTATATTGAAAATTACATCATTAAGCATAGGAATGTGACGGACATATGTTATTTTGCAATTTTGGTATTATTATTATTATTATTATTATTATTATTATTATTATTATCAAATCCTTGATGAGCAAATTAATGCTAGATGGAGAAAGGAAACATGACAAGGCAAAACTACAACTTCATTTAAATTTAAAGCATGTAGAACTAATGCACGTGGCTGGATTGCCTGGTCTTCATCTGCAGAACTCTTGATGTAAATCACTGACCAGCATCAAATGCCTCAACTGGGAAAGTTTTGGTGATACCAGCGAGGCTCTTGAAGTGAACTTTTCCAGTTGGTGGATCATCAACGATTATCTGGCTAACTGGAGGCCAGAGCATGAGCTCCTTAGCCTTCACTCCTTTGAGTTTCTTGATGTTCTTTGTGCTGACATAACCAGTTATTTCAGTGTCGTAGCTTACGAGCTTGCTGATCATCTTGAAGTTGTGCTCGACCTTCTTCTTCTGCAGGATTCACATGTATCCACTGCCCTTAACAAAACCAACTTAAACAACATCTGCAAGAGGGAGAAGTCCTAGAGGAAGTCCGAATTCCTCAAGAAGGGAAGCTGCCATTTTGAGCCCCTCCTCATGACCCGTTTTCACTAGTGCTCCTTCCATCTCGGCCATGGCTGCTGAATCTCCTAGCTTCACTGGTTATAACTAAGAGCTCACTCTGAGGCTAATTTTGATTGATAGGACTTAGTTTTAGGTGATCCGTTTTTATACACATACACGCCATATTATGACATGAATTGGACAAACTCAATGGAGAAAACAAAGAAACTACCCTTGTATTATCTACCAAAATTGGATCATTTCAAATTGATGTTCTTCTCTGTGTCTTGTTTAAATGCTTCAACTGCAGCTATTTTAGCATGTTTTATTTGGCGATATTGATCTGGACACCGGAAAAACAAAAATCATTTTCATATGCAATCTCTATATCATAGCCAGCTTCTCTCTACAATAAAAGGTGTTTCCATGGCTTTTCGCTGCACTTCTTAACGTTAAACCATTTTCATGAACAGGTTCAAAAAACCACTTGTGCAGCACGTACAGAGGTTTCTCCTCTATTGTCTTCTTGTTAACTAGTACTTATACTTCTCTTATAAATATGGTAAGTGCACAGATACTATACCATCGGATACGTGACTGTTTGGTATTGTTATATTTTTAAACGAAATAAATTTCAACAATAAAAAATAATGTTAGGTTATTACATGTTTTGCTTTGGAATTTAAACAATTGTCATTTTAGAGGGAAACCTTTTTGCTTTTGAAATAAAACAAAATAATCCTTGTTTTTAATTAAAAGCACAACAACTTACTATGTAATTTTTTTTTAATTAAAATTTTTTTTTCATTAATTTATTTATAAATTACACATTATTACAACAAAACCTAAAAGAGGTGGTGATTTCATTGTTCATCACCACCTCACAAAATATTATAAACTTCTACTTTGTTAATTTTTCCTTTTTTTATCTTTTTTTTTTTACTTATGTGATCAAACTTAAAAAAAAAAAAATCATATTTACACATTGCATTGATTGAAGATTGAGCTTAATATGTTTATTTTATTTTATTTTATTTTATAAGGTTATGTGGTGTAAAATAAATTTCAAATTGGATTGATAATCAATTCTATACAAAAATAAAATAAAATAAAGAGACCAAAATTGACAATAAGACAAAAATATAAAATGGGATGGTAAGACCCAACTTAAGTAAGGTCAGTTGGAAAACCAGTTATGCTTTAAATAAGACTTAACTTAAAAACAAATGGGATGTACAAAAAAATACCGAAGGATTTGGAAAAAAAAAATGATTTTCAAAATTAGTGTAGGATGGAATAGTGAACTAGAAACTATTAGTGTTAGTGATGGATGGTGGAAGAAAAACACTTAGGTTAGTTATTGATAACTTGTTTGTTTGAATTCGTCTTTGTCTTATCTTGGTTCTTAAACTATTTAGCATGTTCCATGTGGCTTATGCATTTGATGTTTTCTATTTCTCTTATATAGAAAATTAGAGAGTCTAAAAAGTTTAAACATACTGACATCGAACCATTTCTTTGCAATAAATTTGATAGAATATTTAGCAATGTTGTGACGACTGAACAATATGCTTGGACTCTATTTTCTAGAATGTTATTTGATGATGTTGTTGTGAATCAAGGCACTGAAAATGTTAATGGTGATCGAGAAGAAAATTTGAAGGAAGAAAGTGGTGATTCAAATGAGCATGTTATTTTTAACTATATAGATTATGTCTGCAACTTGGTTGGTAGAGTTAATATGGGAAACAACAGTACCATAAATAACAGTAAAAAGAAAAAAGCAATAGAACAATGTAGTGAGTAAAATAGAAAGAAAAGCAAATAACCTTCTGGATTTGGAACTCAATTGCTTTCACGCTGTGATCAACAACTCAATCGTGTTTCAACTAGGAATGAAAGTAGAGATAAGATAGGGTGTAACATTAGTGAGGTGATGGCGGAGGTACATTCCATACCTAGAATTATTTTCGGTGATGACTTATAGTATTTTGCTACGAAGTACTTGTCTATGTGGAGCAAAAAAGAGATGTAGACGTCAATTGAAAATATTGATAGAAAGTATCAATGGCTTCAAAAAATATACCAGCAAAGTCAAAAGTGCTAGATCAAGAGGTTTATATTTTTTTAATGATTATAGTTATTGTTGTGTCCTAAACAATTATCTCATGGTTTTTTTTTCTAATTGATTTTTTTTAATTTTAACTTACCTTAACAGCAGGATGTTATAAAAGTTTTGTTGTGGTGCCAAATGATGTACATGTTTGGATTGATGGGACAACGACAAATCAATTTATAGAATATGCATGCATATCTATACAAATCACAAATGCAGATTGTAGTGGCATCAATAGCATTACATAACTATATTAGGAGGAAGTTGCAATAAGATATTATATTTGTAGAACATGATCGCAATTCAAATTTTATTTTTGATGATTTTTTAGCCGATGTTGTTCCATGTTCTCAAAACCAAGGCAACCAGAAGCCTTCTTGAATGAATTATGTCCATGATGAGATAACAAATAGTTTAATGGGATGATTGATGTTATAAAAGTTTTGTTGTGGTGCCAAATGATGTACATGTTTGGATTGATGGGACAACAACAAATCAATTTATAGAATATGCATGCATATCTATACAAATCACAAATGCAGATTGTAGTGGCATCAATAGCATTACATAACTATATTATGAGGAAGTTGCAATAAGATATTATATTTGTAGAACATGATCGCAATCCAAATTTTATTTTTGATGATTTTTTAGCCGATGTTGTTCCATGTTCTCAAAACCAAGGCAACCAGAAGCCTTCTTGAATGAATTATGTCAATGATGAGATAACAAATAGTTTAATGGGATGATTGAACAACAACAATAATGTAACATTTTTATTTTTTATGTATAACAAAAAAAAACACACAAATGATACTCACAAATTAAAAATTCATACATGTCTTTCTTGGTAATTTTATTACCAAAATCACTTACAAAAACTACTTAACCAATTACATATAAATTGTCTTTTAGACAGCAACAATTTCAACCATATTTTTAACTAGACACATATTTTATTATATCAAATCACAACAAAAAGTAATTTTATAAAATCTATTTTATACCAACCACAATCACATAACCCACCATTTTCTCAATCACTCCCTTAATATATTAGACAAGATGTTATCTTAAAGTTTTGTTTCTTAAATATATTATACCAAATTTAAAGTTTAAATTTCAAATAAATTGTTAACAAACAATAGGATTGATGTATTCTTTGTTGAGACTGAAAGGCTGTTTGAAATTGTGGTAGCGATTATGGTTTAAAGTGCTTTTCGCTTATAAATATATCAAAATGATGTATTTTTTATTTTAAAAAAATTATTTTTAAGATCAGCATATTAAAATGATCTGAAAACATAAAAAAAAAATTAACAAAAAAAATTAAAATTTAAAAAAAAAAACATGATTTCAACCATGTTTCCAAACGCTTTATCAGTCAACTTGAAACCTTCGAGTCAATAACAGGATTGGCCACGGTTTTAATTGTCAATAAATTGCTAACAATTCCAAATCATTTGAAATTTCCTTAATTGCATCCGTTAATAAAGTTTTAAAATTGTTGGAAAATAAAATTTAGTCTCGATTGTTTCCAAAAACATTTTCTATCATCAAATTAAAATAAAAACAGATGACATAATCTTATTGCCATTGGAACTTAAATCACGAGTGACTTGCGTCAACTTGTACCGGTGTAAATTAAAAAAAAAAAAAAACCATCTAAAGTCTTTTTTAAATAATGTTCCACTTACTTATCATTTTGAATATAATATTTTAGAGTGGAACTTTCTTTCTCTTCACCCAAACTTTGCTGACGTTTATTGCATTACGCCATATGATAGTATATGCATAGACGTGGGACTATGAAAATTGAATATCTATACGCCGTGCTTATTTATGGCCAAGTTGCTTATAGGATAATTATATTTTTAATTTTTTTTCTTCTTTTCCTTATAATTAGTAGTTGTATTTTTAATCTTAAAATTAAACATGCATGAAGCGCCAAATAAAGAAATATGAAAATAGTTTCTGATGTCAATGTGCCAACCCACAAGATACTTTCAAATATTGTTGGCTAAGTACTGATACCAAATCCAACTAATATATGAATATAAAGTAAAATGAGATATTGAGAGTTGCTCACAGTAATTATAAGAAACTAGTTATATCATTCTGCCACTGGTCAGATAAAAAAAATATATGAAGAAAAACTAATGTTAAAAAATAAGCATATTATTAGAAAGTAAAAAATCAATATCCAATGAGAAAAATTAATGTCCAATGATGAAAAAAGAAACACAAAAGAAAACAATGTAAACCTATGTTAACCCATAAAATTCGTTTCACAAGCCATTTGATCAGAAGCATTATATATGAAAAAACTATGAAAGTTAATTCCTAATAAATCAAATATTGAATGATAAAATAAATAAAAAATCAACCACACAAAAGGATTAAAAAAAATAATAATTAAAAGCCAAAAAAAGGTATGAGCACAATTAAGTTAACCCGCCAAATCCATGGGTTAGATCATAAGATCACGATGACCTATAAAAAGAAAGAAAAAGAAAATCATGAAGCTTATTCTATAAAAAAAAAATCCACATTGAGTAATGAGATTTAAAAAATTAAGTAAACAAAAAAACAATGTGAACTTGTAACCCGAGTTATTTAACTGGAAATATCAAACCTGGAAAAACCATGAAACACAAATCTTAATAAATCAAATTTCAAATGATGAAATTAAAAAAAAAATCAGTCACAAAAAAAAATGATTCAAAAGAAAAAAATAGCATATAAAAGAATAGGGATTATATTTGAAGAAAAAAAAACAAAGAATGAATAATTTTGAATTGAAAGGCTAAATTGAAAAGAAAAATCAATTTCATAAAAGAATTCAAGAAAAAACCACAAAAGAGAATGAGGACCAAATTTTAAAATATATATATATATTGATTAAATGATGAAATTGAAAATAATTGAACGTTTACAAAAGAGATAAAAAAACAAGTGGAAAAAAAAAAAAGAAATCAAGACCAAATTTGAAAATCCCAAAACAAAAAATCCTAGATTGAATGATAGAATTGAAAAAAATAACCTATAAAAGATCAAGGATAAAAATTAAATAATTAAAATAATGAGGACTAATACTCAACTATACCTAACTAAGAAGACTACTCTAAAATTTGGATCTTGATTGACAAAATTAAGAGAGAAAAGAGAAAGAAAAAAAATAGCTTTAGAGATAATTTATCTATCAAAACCTAACACGTGCTAGATGGTGAGGACAAGGATGTAGTGAGCAATTGAATGACGAGGAAGAAGTAAATTTGTAACCTTTTTAAGAATAGTGAATGTATTTTACTATTCTAAAAAAAAGGAAAACACCATTGTACCCCTAATAAAAACAAAAATGACAACACCAGGAAATGAAATTTTATCCTCGAGTTTTGTCTTTTAAGCTGATTTAATGAAGGGTAAAATCATCGATTCACTATTCAATCAAACAAGTTTTTATCGCTTTTATAAATATTCAAACCAAATACAACCTAAAAAATAATTGTAAGTTAAAAAATGTTGGAAAAATAATCCCAAATCTAATATATATATATATATATATATATATATATATATATATATATATATATAATATATATATATATATAATTAAGAATGGAACACCCATGTCATAAAGGTGTTTTTTTTCAAACGAAACCAAAACCCACACATTTTAAATTCAATATTAGCTATATGACCCGCGTGATATCGCAGGTCTTTTTTTTACATAAAAAAAAAATTAAGAATTAAAAGTGTTAGGTTTACCTGCAACACCTGACCTAAAAGTAATATTTATAATATTAATAATAACATTAAACTTACATTATCCAAGTTTGAGTGAGTATGACTACAACACCGGACCCAAGAATATTGGATGCGGGTCTAGCTATAAGACCGTGTCATAAAAGTGTGATAATTAAATAGATTAATTAAAAAGAAAAAAAACCAACAGGAAGAAAAAAACTAATGAAAAAAAATTGAATTAATTGGGTTAATCCTTCAAACCAGATTAACTCGTAAAACCTGAGATTCACGTCATGAAAATTTGATAACTAAATAGAAAAAAATTTGACGGGTTTACCCAAAATTAACTGGGTTAACCCATCAAATCAAGTTACCTCGTCAAGCCTAGGATACGTATCATGAAAGTTTGATAATTACATAAAAAGAAATTTAACATTAACAAACTAAACTAAACGAAAAAAAATTAATTAAAAAGAAAAAAAATATGCGTTAACTCGTCAAACCAAATTAATCCATCAAACTTAGGATCCGTATCATGAAAGTCTGATAACTAAATAAAAAAAATTCACATTAACAAACTAAATCAAACAAAAAAAAATTCATAAAAAAAATAAAATAAAAACGAAAAAAAAAGAGAGACAATTCTATAATATAATAATAATAATAATAATAATATATTCAATGCAGGTCGGCATGGATAAGAGGAAAGCTATCTCTCCTTAGTGATTTACTATCAAATCTTGCAGCTAAGAGAATATTATATTAATAAGTGAAAGGCGTGGGGAAGCTACAGTAGTTTCCCCGCGTCTTTTAGAATATTACTTAATATATGTTATGGATGATATGAAGTTCCGGTTTTGGTCCTTTAGGAGTAGATCTAATTAGAGCTTAATAAAGTCTTGTGGGAAAAAGTATCTTGATTAACTTTTGGGATCCAGCATCATTAGTTAAGTTCTCCAATATGCTAAATTGGGATTTCTTTTTCCAGTTCCTTAATTTTCATTGTATATATGGAGCATAACAATTATTTATTTAGGAAAATAAAACAAGAAGAAAAGCTTATAATTAGAGCAAAGCTTGTCCTTAAATAAAATTCAAGTGATGGATTAGAGTTGACCGTCGAGCTAGGGGTAAACTTTTTATGGGATATCTGTCCCCTTTGGGTCATAAAAAAAATAAATGGAAGGATTATGCTGGATACACGCCTAGAAGTTGCAATGAGTGATAATTTTAACAGACCGAAGAGTTTAAATATATTTCTGGTTGGATATACGAGTAATAATTTTCAGGTTGCTATTATTTTTTCCCATCCACGATAACCTCATCAGTTATTAGGATGGAAAAAGAAATTTTCTCTCAATATAACTATCACCTGAAAAAGAAAATGGGTTAGAGCTACCACAAGTGTTCTTTAAGACAAAAAAATATATATATATTACAGCAAACCTTGCTCACGAAGCACAATTAAGTAATTGATTAGAGCTGACCTAAGACCTCAAGACACTACCGCTGGATGGTATCCAAGAAATTGCAGTAGGCGACGGATGAGAGCTGAGTTAGTTTATGACTGCAATACTTTAATATCACGACATTGAAACTTTTGTCTCTCCAAATAATATTTGTCAACTGAAAAGAAAAATGGTTCTGAGACGGACTTGGCCTCGAATCGTGATCCAGAGACGGCATCGGTTTGATAACAATCTCCAACGAGGTCGTTTTCAAGGAACTTGCCCACCATTTGCACCATCTTCAACGCTCTTTCATCAACCATTGTTAATTAACTTAACACATGATCAGTAAATTATTGAGCTGTTAGCTTGCTTTTCTAGATCTTAATTGGACCTGTAATTAAGGTGTTAATTAACAAACTAAATCATACACTCATTTAGCCTTACCCAACTATTTGGGTAAGCCAACTTTGGTTAACGTTTAAATTGCAATATAGATAGGTAGGGTCATTGATGCGCTGGAATTCGGCCATGTCCAGCATACTTCCTTCTTCTTTTTTATGTACACCCATTTTATACCCTACGCGGTCGCTTCGACAAAAAGATTCATGTATTCCAAGTAAAAACTTGAATGATATATAGTTAATTGATTAATTAAACGATATGATATTCCTCGTGGTAGGTTCCATAGCCAACAAGAAACTAATTTGGTTATAACTTCTTTAACAAGATGTATATTTATGTAGGAACTTTGACCTGAAATTCATGTCAAAATGAATTTGATCTATACTTAAAAGGAACCTCTAACGTGTGAGAGATATGAAAGTAATATATGATTGAATATTTCTTGTATCTTTGTTTGGCCTGAGCAAGTTGTAAAAGCCATCGATGGAGCTGCATTCTGACTTCTAAGCAGCTGCTATGCACTTTCTTCCGAATCTTTGTTCAAGTTTTGTCGCTTAGAAGCAACTTGAAGAAAAGAAAAAAAAGAAAAAGGTCTGTGGGGGACTTCGTATATTTTATTCTTTCTTATCCCTCTTCCTGCGCTCTATATAAACACCCACTTCTCAAGTCATTCTTCATCATATCCTCACACATAAAGCTCAACATTTAAAAACAACTAGAGCTCCTAGCTTATAAGATTTCTATTAAGCTCCCAAGATGACTGTAAGAAGTCTTTCTCATGCTTTCTATCTCCTTCTCTTAGCACTTGCATGATGCGTTCATAACTTTTTTTAATTTCTACTTGAAAAATGTTCTTGTTATGCGTCATTGATTTGCTACTAGCCAACGGCTGTGTTAAGTTTTTGTAGTATCCAGCCATTATAAACGTGTTCTTGCATCGAATTTAATTGTTAGTATCACACAACCGTAATTAAGCTAAGCTTGCTAATTAAGAGTACTATTTACAATTAATGTTCTAGCTAGCTCATCTCTAAAATCAAAATTAAATTCTAGCTGGCATACAATATCATTAAAAGGGCTAACTATAACTGTGTGTGTGAGTGTGTGTATCCATTTAGTATTTAATCTAGTATAGTACATACTTCATTAAACTATATATACTCTCGTTCTCGCTCTTGTCAGTTAGAAGCTGTGCTGATTTTGTAGCCAAGAAATTATTGATGTTAATTAGCATTAGAATCATAGCATGCTGACCAAAATAAACCCTTTGTTCTAATGTTTCAGATCACAGAGATGAAAGTCTATATGGATTGTGCTGGCTGCGAGACCAAGATAAGGAAGGCTATTCATAAACTAGATGGTACGTCGTCGAACTATATGTTACTTTCATTTCAAATATTAATATATTTTTTTCTCGTGTTTGTGTGTGAGAGACGTACGCACTGATGGTTAAACATCATTTTCGTTTTCTTTCACAGGAGTGGATGATATCGATATAGACATATATATGCAAAAAGTAACAGTTATGGGATGGGCAGACCAGAGAAAAGTTCTCAAAGCAGTGAGGAAGACAGGAAGAAGAGCAGAGCTATGGCCATACCCATACAATCCTGAATCCTGTAACTTCAACCAACAGTACTATTATCAGCAGCAGCGGCAGGAACAAGACACAGTTACTTACTATGCAAATTACAAGCCTACCCCTCCATACAACTACGACAAGCATGGCTGCAATGAAGAAGAGTCTGGTTACTATCAAAAGCCAGCTTATGCCGCCATTGTTGATGAGGAAGCTAGTGCCATCTTCAGTGATGACAATCCTCATGCCTGCTCCATCATGTAATGGTGTGACGAAGGCAGTATCTCTGAATTTTCTTTTCATCATTTTTGTGTATAAGATGTATTTTGGACGAGTTGACTGTAATTTTATGATATAAGCAAGGGTCGTTTGTGATATAAGATGTATTTGTAATTTAAAAGGTCTTTGGGTTGGGCTTACAGTACTGTGGCCCCTTTTGGGTTTTTTGCGCTCCAAGAGGCTTTCGAGCTTCGTCGTCTCGTTGTTGGTACATGAGAAACTCTGAAAACCATTTTTCAAGCGTCCATAAAAATTATGCACAATTAAGTCATTGAAAAACCTTAAATAAAAATTTAATTTTCCATGGTTGTGTAGTATGATGCTATTTAAGGGGACTTTTTTATTTATTTATTTGAACTTATACTACTTGTTGAAATCCTCATCAGGCCTCTTTCAAGTTTCACTCTAGTTTATTCCGTTTTATCTTTCAATCCAGCTTACACAGTAGTTATCATCATATTATTTGCATTTCTCCTTAACAGTGCAATATAAATAAATTGGATAAATGGAAAATAATTGTTCCAAAATAAAAGGAAAAAAAGAAAAAAAAATCCCAAATCTCTCTCTCTCTCTCTCTCTCATTAAAACTCAAACTATCACAAACTATATATATATTTCTTAAAAAATCAATTTTGTAATGGAATATTTACCTAATATGATGCGGTAAGGATTTATTGCCAATTTTAAATATTTTTTAGAACCCAAATTTTATTTTATTTTTTTCATGGAGAAGACGAAGTTGATAATAAACACACAAGATTTAAAAGTTTTACCAACGGACTTTTTCCGTTGGCGTAAGACACATATTCCATCGGTAATTAATTTACCGACTAAATCACCGACGGAGAATTTTCGTCGGTGAATCTTTTGTCGGTAATTTTTTGTTCGTCGGTAATAATATTACTGATGGATTTACTGGCGGAACAAACGCGTCGGTAAATTTTTTTTTATTACCAATGGATTTACCAACGGATTTACCGACGGAAATTTCCGTCGGTAAATCCATCGGTAATTATTTAAAAACATTTTTAAAAAAAAAATCATTTTATAAAATTATAAAATAATTAAATTAACATAAATCAACATTGTATAATATATACTCAAAATGCTTGGAAAAAAGAATAAGAAAATCAACTCAAACAAATTTGTAACAAATAAATAAAACAAAAAAATTAATTCAACTAAAAAATTCATATGAAAAAAATGAAGTTGCAATTGCTAAAAATTTAAAAATCCTATAAATAAATCAACTAAAAATTGATCTCATATGAAAAAAAAAAAAAAAAACTCACAACAACATTTATACAATTATTAAGAACAAAATCAATTAAAATTAAATAAAAAACAAATATAGTGAAAAATCATGAAAAAATAAGAAAAAAAGAAAGATCTTACCTTAATATACTTGCAAGTGAAGCTAAGGAAAAAAAAATTCGTGAAGCATATTAATTAAAAAAAAACTAAGAGGATAAAAGAAGAAAGAAGAAGAAGGAAGAAGAAGACATACCCGAGCATGGAGGAAAAGAGAAGGAGATGAGGAGAGAAAAGAAGAGAAAGAAATAGATATTGATTTTTTTTACATATAGTGAAGAAGAAGAAGAAGAAGAAGTAGAAGTAGAAGTAGTAGTAGAAGAAGAAGAAGAAATAGAAGTAGTAGTAGAAGAAGAAGAAATGAGTCTGTCTCTTGTGAAATAAGCGGATTCAGGTTTTTTATTGGGGCGCATTACCGACGGATAATTGAATATTAATATTTTTTTAATTATTCCATCGGTAATATTTAATTTAAATTTTCAATTTCGTAAAAATTTTTTAGAAACCACCAAAAATTACCGATGATTTTTCAATCCGTCGGTGATTCCGTCTGTAATATTTAAATGAAAATTTTAAATCAATTGAATTTTTTCATAAAACCGCCAAAACACGCCGATGAATTTTCAATCCGTCGGTGATTTTGTCCGTAAAGTAAAACAATTAACAATGCAATTGGAAGATGAACAGTTCTGGAGTTCTCTGTAAAATACCGACGGAAAAATTCCATCGGTAATTCCCTTTGTAATTGACATGATGAACAGTGTTTATCTTTTTTTTTTTTTGCTTTGCTTTATTTTTTTTCCCATGGTAATTCACTCGGTATATACCGAGGGAATCTTTTCGTCGGTAAAATCCCTCAGAAATTTATCGACGGAAATATTCCCTCGGTATTTCCGTTTGTATTTATTGATTTTCTGGTAGTGAAAGGTGTGTTTTACCATAATTATGATTTGGCAAGTTTGTGAAGACTTAATTTGTGTTTGGTAAAGTATTTGTAATGCCTTGTTTGGTAAAGTATTTGTAATGCCTTCTTATAGCTTTTAAGTTTTTTTTTTTGGGATGATTTTGATATGTTAATACCCCTTCACACACACGCACATATAAAATTAAACTTGTGTTTTTTAATTCCGATACACTTTTGCAAAAATCATTGCATCACATTAATAAAACATGTACTAATAATAGATGTAATTAATGCCTCACATTTTTATTTTGGTATCTTTATATATGCAAACAATCATTTACAGTTAAAAAAGTAATACATTTTTTTAAATTACCTCGTTTTTATTTCATTTTATTATTTTTTATTCCGAGTGATTTTTGACATGTAACACTATTATACACTACACATAAATATCAAGATTACCTGCAAACATATTAACAACCTAGATCACATTCATTCCATTCAATCAATACTATTATAAGAGGTGCATCATCCATCATTTCTTTAAAATACAAGTATATACATTACACCTCCAATTATAAAGGTATCAATATATCTTAAGGTATTCATTCTTTTAATACTACATAGTAACATCTTGACTTAAAATATACAAAACCAATATTTACTTATTAGAAATTAATACAAAGTTCTATCTAATATAATAATATAACAAAAGGCTAAAGTGTGCACCGTCAAGATTAGGGAAAGGGGTGTGAGGTACTTGTAAGATGCACACAAATATAGATTAATACATGAAAAAGAAAGTTCAACCTAGAGTTCATTTTATTTATAAGCCTCATGTTTATATGGACATGGATAAGAGAAATAAATAATCTAATTGGACCCACCTGTAAATTATGTTTGGTAGTGTAACAATCAATTCCATCCAAATTGTTGAAGACAACATTTATTAATAATGCATTTATCAATTCCAATATTTTTTTTTATTAAAAATGAATTTGCAACCTAATAACTAATTATGAATTCCATACAAATTCTATTTCCCATCAAATATGAACTAAACAATAAAATTAACACAAATAATTGATATCCAACTAAGTATCCATCATTTATTCTATCCAAACTTATTCAATCTAACTTAATACTTTTTAATTATTATCAATTCTAAAAAAATTAATTTTTCTTAAATTTCTAGCTTAACAATAAATTTAGCAAAATTTAATTAGTACCCATTAAGTTACCCATCATTTCTTTAATTATAACACATCTAAGTTACAAACTTAATCTCAATTTCATCAAATAAAAAATAAAATCAATTCCATCCAAACCCAAAACAAATCCTAACATATATACACATCATGCATTAATACAACAAAACTATTTAGGAAAAAGTTGTAGAACACTTACATATATAAGGCAATTACAAATACCACAAAAACAAATTCAATAAATTAACCTAAATATAAATGGGTCACAAAAAAAATAGGAAAGTCTGCTTACTTGGTGTAATGAAGGTTCATTAGAGATAGAACTAAAAGAGAAAAGTGGATACTACTAACAAATATAGATTGATGCTGGTGGTTTGGGTGGTTGTATTTATAAGGGAAAAGAGAACTGTCTAGTTTTAATTCATTTAAATTTTCCAATATAATTTCCATCACCATTTCCATCAATATTGCTAATGTGTTGAATTACCAATGGGATTTTTATTGATTTTTTTATTCTATCGCAATTTCCATTAGAATCTACCGATAGGAAATATTATATTGTTATTTCCATCAAAAACTACCTATAAATTGTTTTTCCTTTTAACATTTTTGTTGTTATTTGCTAACTTTCTGGTAATGTACGATGAAGTGGTCATTTGAAGAACCATTATTTAATGGAGTTAACTTGATGACCATCCTGAATGGATGTGTATGGTATATTTTTGGTGGAGAAAGTTTAAGTTTAGATAAATAATCTCAAATTCAAGTATTTAGTTTTTAAAATTATGAAATAAATTAAGAAATTTTTTTGGTCAAACAAGAGCAATGAGTCGCTTGTGAGGGGAGTATGAAAAAATCATAATGTAACTATGAAAATTTAAAGAACCAATATTCAATATGTTTTCATAATTAAGTGTTATATTAATTTTATATTATTTTAAACATGTTTTATTTTATTTTCTTACCTAACTTATGTATGATAAATTAAATCATATATGATTTAACAATTAAGTGTACCAGGTTGTGTGATTTTTTTTATGACACCTATACAAGGCCAAGTCGAATGACATAGAGATGTGAAAAAGATATAGACCAAAGAATGTCATATATCATAATTGGGAAATGCATCTTGAGTTTATTGTATCAAAAACTCTTCTAAAACCTTCAGGAACCAGTAAAAAAAATCAAAATAAAAAAAACTTATGGTTGGATGAGCAAGCACACTAGAGGAGTGATTTCATTTACCCATCGTGCCTAACACCAAGTAAGATTTCATTGTTATATATTTTGTTATTTGTCTTGAAGTCTTAGTTATGTATTTATTAGTGAGACTTCTAACAAACTATTTAATATAAAAGAGAAGAACTGGGTCGAGAATAATTCTAATGGAGTTATACAAGAAAACTTATATAAAAAAGGGATATGATAAAATTTTCATATATATAAAAAAGCATATCTTTTCGTAGTAAGTATTTTGATAGTTATCATTGATTTAAAATTGTTTATCTATATCAATAGTATGAAATGTAATTGAATTTAAAAACCTGGTTTTATTTGGAGAGATATAACACCAACATAGTTGAGAAATTTAGCAAAGATACTTCCACTTCTCCTCATAATGATCTTAAGTATGGTTGAAGACTATTGCAAGTGATGGATCAAATAGGAACTAGATTTATAGTTTGCTTATGGCATCAACCTGAGAATTGAGGGAGTGTCATACTATTTTAACTTTAAACACGTTGTTTTCTAACCTAAGCTATTAATCATAGGAATTTGATGAGATTATGAAGCAAAAGATTCAGGAACAAATGGCTAGTGCACAACTCCTAGAACAAAATAGAATATATTTAGCTCAACAAAGTACAATTATAAGTGTATCATTTCTTCCCATGCTTGGACCTTTTGGTGCTAAATCTTTTCCTGCCCCTTCACCTTTAGCACTTCTGGTGAGATGTACCAGGTATGCTTCTCCTTATTGATCTAATAGTATTTCAATTGGAATTTGAATGGTTTTGACACTTGTATCTTTTATTGTTCATTTTTTACCTTTTATTTTATTTTTGTATATGAAATTCTACTTATCTCATTGTTGTGCATTATTTATATGAATTCACTACTTAAATCTTTAAACTGTGAGAACTTATATATCTACTTAATTTATTTAGCATTATTCATTGTGAAAATTGTATAAATTAATTTTTGGAGATACCTTTTATTGTTGTTGTGGTTTTATTATGAGTAAGCAATCATTGACTTTGGGATCATAACAAACAAAATAAAAATAAAATAAAATCTCTAATGAAATCGTCAACAAAATCAATATTTTATAAGCATTTTTGTCAAAAATTACATCAACATGTTTCTACCCATTCTAAAACTTTTGGTAAAACTTATAAAAATTATAGCAACTCGATGATAGAATATTTGGTCAGAAAAATATATGATGATGAAATTTCTAATAAAAAATAGGTGGTAAAAGTTGATTTTTAGACTTGAATATTTTATCGATGATTTCTTCAATATTAAAAATTGCTAATGGAAAAATAAACAACAATGAAATTTTTAACAAAAAATTAAATGGTAAAAACTGATTTTTAGGTGCAAATATTTTATTAATAATTTTATTAGTATTGAAAATTGCCATAAAATTATTGATAGAATAAAAAGACCTAATAATTTATTTTTTAATAGCAAAAAAAATATTTTTTATATACCAATATAATATTCCATCGATATTAAAGTTTAATTTTGTGGTAGGATATCTTTTAAGAGCCAAATATAAGTAACAATTGATATTCGTACAGGGCAACCATCCCTAAAGAGTATTATAAGTCAACTACATGATTAATTTTGTGCAACTCATAAATATAATTACAAAAAAAAATGATAATATAGTGTATTAATCAAAAATATTTTTAATAGATGTGACCATTAGTTTATTAGTTAATATTCTATATAGACTTATTGTCTTGTTAATAGAAATTGTAAATGCAGACATAAGAAATAAAAAGGCCAAATATCAAGTTATGAGATTAATATGCACATACATAGAACTACCATAAGAAATTTAGAAGGTTATATGATCAAAACCGGTTTTGTATATATAATACACGCATGATGACAAAGATAAAGACTATCAACAAGTTTGACCACTTGAGCCACCGCTCCTCCGCCGCTTCACGGGGAAAACATGACGGGAACTGCCATGGGTCGTTGCCAAGTGCCACTCCTCCAAAACCATCCCATCTAGCTCAAATTGGTGAACCCCACCAGAGCCATCATACAAGCACCCCTCCGAGTAACCGTCAAGACCAACCCGGCCAGGTGGCTTAGTTTTCCGGCGGCCGGCACCCACAGGAACATTTCGTAGGGCCCCACCTGCCGTCCAGTACCTCTGGCAGCCCTTACAGAAATATCTTGGCTGGTTAACATTGTAGTTGTTGAAGTAACAAAACTTGGTCTCCATGCTCTTACATCTAGGGCAAGGTATGACCTTCTCTGGTCTCTTGTCAATGGTTGGATTTTCCTTGTTTGGATTTTCCTTGTTACCTTCTTGTTTATCATGCAACGTAATTGTTGCTCCAAAGAGCTTGATACCCTCTCCTTGGCTAGCCATGATGGAGATAAACAAATTAAGGATGAGATGGAGAGAAAGATTAACACTAATTTGCGGGTTACTAAAGCCTAAATTAAGGGGAAAATGAGAGAGAAGATTTATTTGTAGATAGATAGGAATGGGAGGTGCTTATGTGCATATATAAAGTGCTAAAAAACATGCTGGAAACCCACCCCCCAGAAAAAAAAAAAAAAAAAAAAAAAAAAAAAAAAAAGGACTCATGTGACATAGCCGCCAAGGAACAAGTTAGGTGGCGTGGAAAAGCTGATGATGAGCTTTTTTGGTCCACATCATCAATCCACGTCATGAACAGTGGGGTGTATAAAAGTCTAAATGTGGGACCCATTACAGGTGGGTCGCGTACAAAGCGTCAAGGATAGGAATAAATTAAGGAGAGATAAAGTTTTGTCTAAATGGAAAAGTTCTAACCATAAGGAAAACCGAAGGGATCAAGGACTAAATTAAAGTACTCTGCATTTGCCTTTGAAAAGTTACTTTTGTGCATGGATATGGCCTTTTGCTTTTAATGGATTATGTTTCCACATCAGGGTAGTGGTAATTTTCTATAGGTAACTATCGGCACATTGACTAACATGTAGTGACAAGTAGAGTCAAAGGATATTGTAAGCAAAAAAAATAAAATAAACATGTAGCACAACACAAGGAAAATTAATCTGTTCATCAAAAACTATAATAAATGATAAAAATAATAATAAAAATATAAAAGATCGAAAGTAATTCATACTTTTGTATTAAATTTAATATAACAACAGTCTTTTATTGGTTTAATAATCTAAGAAATATTTTACGATAACCCAAAAAAAATGGATTAGAAGTAGAAAAACTATCCCGCATAAATCCTATAAATGAGATTGGAACTTGACTATTATATTTAATCGAAAATATCATCTCACAAAATTGCTTAAAATGATAGTTCTAGAGAAAACAAGTTGTTTGAAATGAAGAGAAGCTTTCACATCTCCAATTCCGAGTCAAATTGATTGGAGGAAATCTCATCTGACAGTTGTTTAAAAAAAAAGAAAGGAAAAGAAAAGGTTGTTTAAAATGGCGGGTGCTTTCATATTTCCAATAACGTACCATATCAAGTCAAATTGTCTAGAGAAGAGATAATTTATGACACTAATTTACCATATCATAAGTTTGTACGATAAAAAAAAAAAAAAAAAAGAATACAGACAACTCACATCAGAGACATCTTTCTGTCATGTCCAATAGTAAGATAATAGGGACTTGTATCCGTACGCACATATATATATATATATATGAGGATTTTGGTAAGTGGATGCATGTCATGGGGCATCTAATGGTGCATTGATTAAGCTGGACTGGGAGGAAGGAACATGAAAATCAAACTTTTCACATGCCTTGATCTTGGGGTGTCGTAGATTGGATTAGTGTTTGAAACTAGAGTAGTTAAAATAATTAAAAATAATAATTTAAAACAAAAAAATGAACAAGGTAGAGATTCCAAAGTATGAGATTGCACTGGTGACCTAGCTACTTGCTTCCTAGCTGGTGATTTATAATATGTGAAAGATTAAAGAACTATACATGTGGGCGGGTCATGGATTATATTTTAAACATGCAATGTTTAGGGGCATATTTTATTTATCCTTGAAAAAGTTGGATGCCGCTTAATGCTATTGCTTTTTGCTTAAAAAAACTCTTTTCACCTGTTTTGTGTGGCTTTGATGATAGCTTTGCTGCTTCCTTTACGTCTTTTGAAAATGTTGGGTTTGTGTTTAATTATGGGTAGCTTTCAGCTGCAATTGTGTCTATGGGGTTTTTTTTAATGAAGGAATCCGATCTGATTAGTATAAAAAAATAGCCTCTTTTCCACCAGTAACTTTTCCCATTTTATAATGTGGACAAGGAAGCATTTTCTCTCCTTTTACTTGAAAAAGAGATGCACTTTTTTTCTTTAGGATGCTTTAGAAGTCTCCTTTTAATTTAATAACAAAAGCATATTTTAAAAAGGATAAAGTGATTTGCATAAGTCTTCCTTTATGATACATAGAGCACCTCTCTTTCTTTCTTTTTTTCTTTCCTTCTTTTCTTTTCTTTTCTTGCCACTATATGACAGGTTAAGTGCCTACCTCATAATGCATGAATTTGAAAGCAGCAGAATATAATCTAGATCTGATTTATATTTGTAGTTTTATTCTTCATTTGAAACATATTGCATATCATTATTTTTATTGAGTTTCACTATAAATACATAATATCATTATTTTTTAGATTAAAAAATATGAACCATGTGAATCAGCAAGGACCACCTTGCAAGGCTAAATACTCCTAGGTGATCGATACCGAAGTAGTACCGTGAGGAAAGGGTGGAAAGAACCTCCATCGAGGAGTGAAATAGAACATGAAATCGTAAGCTCCCAAGCAGTGGGAGGAGCCCCGGGCTCAGACCGCGTGCCTGTTGAATAATGAGCCGGCAACTCATAAGTAGTGGCTTGGTTAAGGGAACCCACCAGAGCCGTAGCTAAAGCGAATCTTCACAGGGAAATTGTCACTGCTTATGGACCTAAACCTGGGCAATCCATTCATGACCAGGATGAAGCTTGGGTGAAACTAAGTGGAGGGCCAAACCGATTGATGTTGAAGAATCAGTGGATGAGTTGTGGTTAGGGGTGAAATGCCACTTGAACCCAGAGCTAGGTGGTTCTCCCCGAAATGCGTTGAGGCACAACAATTGACTAGACATCTAGGGGTAAAGCACTGTTTCGGTGCAGGCCGCGAGAGTGGTACCAAATCAAAGCAAACTCTAAATACTAGATATGACCTCAAAATAACAGGGGTCAAGGTTGGCTAGTAAGACGATGGGGGGTAAGCTTCATTGTCGAGAGGGAAACAGCCCGGATCACCAGCTAAAGCTTCTAAATGACCGTTCAGTAATAAAGGAGGTAGGGGTGCAGAGACAACTAGAAGGTTTGCCTAGAAGCAACCACCCTTGAAAGAATGCGTAATAGCTCACTGATCGAGCGCTCTCGCGTCGAAGATGAACAGGGTTAAGCGATCTGCCAAAGCTGTGGGATGTAAAAATGCATCAGTAGGGGAGCGCTCCGCTTAAAGGGAAGCACCCGTACAAGCAGGGGTGGACGAAGCAAAAGCGAGAATATCGGCTTGAGAAATGCAAACATTGGTGAGAATCCAATGCTCCGAAAACCTAAGGGTTCCTCCACAAGGTTCGTCCACAGAGGGTGAGTCAGGGCCTTTTCTCTTACTTTAAAAAAAAAAAAAAACCTAAAAATAGCACAAAAAAATTAAAAAAATATCTAATAAAATATATTTTTAAGGTGTTAATTTGTTCAGCGTTTTTTTAAAAGAATTAAAATTCAAAAATTACTTTCAACATGTTTGATTTTTTTACGCACTTATTTCAAAATCATTGATCAATTTTATTAAGTCGAGGTTGACGTTGTCTTTTTCAAAATATTAAAATACAAAAACAAATAAGAAAAAATAAAAAAAAAACAAAAAACAAAAAAAAAAATATTTGGACAAGGAACCAAAAGTGCCAAAAAAAAAATGGACTAAAGGTTTTTTAGTTACTTAGGGACCATGCAATTGGCGTGTGGATAATGTATGAGTTGGTTTTTGATTAATGAATGTATATTTTTGCATGTTGTCATTTGTTTTGTTTTGATTAATTCCTGATGTGTATATAATTTTTGCATTAGATTATATTTGTTTGTATTAATAAATTGTGTTGAACTATTTATAATATGTGAATGATATAACTTTACATATGGATATATTCGTGGGATGATGTTGATACTTGCATTTTAATTAAAATTATATGGACTTTATTTTGTAATGTCGATTAATCATTATGGACTTGAAATGATATAATTCTTAAAAGGATTTTGTGCCTCAAAAATGGAATCTTGTTGTACAAAGAGTGTGATTTTGTTTTCTCCAAAAAGATGTGTAAATAAAAAAAAATCACTAAAGAATCAATTCAAGAAGAATATAATCCTTAAAAGGATTATGTCCCAAGAAGTTGAGTTTTTCATCTAAAAAATACATAACCTTGTTTTCTTCAAAAAAAAAAATGTGTAAATAATTTTATTTTTATTTTATTGTAATTAAAAAGTCAACCCGTGAGTGATATAATTCTTAAAAGGATTTTACTCCCAGGAAGTTGAAACTTTGGTTTTCAAAAGAAAATATAAGGTTATGTTTTTATCAAAAAAAAATTGATATGAGAATGGTAAAATCTAAAAAGAGTTAAATACTCGTAAAGTTGAAAATTTACTTTTTAAAATAATAACAATACAAATTGCAGAATAAAAAAAAAAAACAACGCCCAACTTATCATTTACTATTCTTTTATATCCTGCGCCCAAATTCTAAAAGTAATGAGTATCAAATCACTATCATAGAAACCTTTTACGTCTAACAACAAATACAACTATACAAGAATCAAATTTATACAAATTCTTAGCATGCTTATACATTTTTATCATTAATAATACGAAGCAACTTACTTTATATTAGATGTTTTAGGATGATTTTTATTTTTTATTTATCATAACCATCCTATTTACCTATAAAAATATGAAGATATATCAATTAAAATAGGTTACTAAAAACTAAGTGACGAATTTTTTTTCTTATTTTTTACTCCTTTTCGCATATAGCTAGTTGAAGTATCCCACGTGGCAAAGATAATTTGCAATAAAAAATTTAAATTATTATATTTTTGTATTCAAATACCAAAACCAATACTAAATTAACTTTATATTTTCCAGTGAAACTTATGTAATTTGTTATTTTAGATATATAACATAATATTTATTGATATGTCACTAAATAATTATATGGTTAGATAAATTAAATTATTCAACACTATTATGTTCGTTAAAAAAATTCCAAATGTATGAGCGTGAAGATATTTTTATTGCCAGTGAAAGCAAAAAATCATGGTCATGGAACATTACTTGTTGTATGAAATCTCAAACCTATATTTTTCTATCTAATTCGATAAGCAAAGAATATGCATCTAATTTGCATCACCTCACAAGAAATGTCCATAAAGAATATGATACTCTATCCAATGCTTGCATCGTTTTTCTAAGAGATGCTTGTAGTGTCTCTAAATACTCAATTGCACTCATATAATTCTTTTTGAAGAAGACAACATGCAATAATATAAATTAATACATTCAATTAATTAAACACCAAAATCAATGCTAAATTTGGGGGGGGGGTGGATTTATATTAAATTAAAGTAATTTGTTTTATTTATTTTTTGTTATATATGAATCTTATATAAATTGTTACATTAGGTATATGACACAATATTTTATGGATATATTATTATACATCCACTTTGATAGAGGTAAAATTAATAATATTTTTGTAATAATGTTATTTTAGTTACTTTTAATTTTATAGCTACTAGCTGATCGAGTCGGGATAATTTTATTTATAATGATTGTAAATTGCTACTTAATATTTAATAAAGCAAAGTTATATTTCGAAAAGTAACTTCACTTATGTTTGTATATATATAATTCTATAGTTAATATAAATTAATAAATTATTCTTTATACTCTTATATCATTAAGTTTCTTATATATATGTGTGTGTGTGTGTGTTTATCTTATTAGTGTTGTGTAAACCAACTATTATTACTGTAATAGTTAAAATTACGTATATTTAAGTAATATTACATTAAATTTTCTATTATTAAAGTTATAAGTACTATTATATATGTATGTAATAATAATTATAATTATCTTTTTGGTGGTAAAATATACTATTACCATAGTCGAAAGAAGTGTAGAGTATTTAATGAAATAGTTCTAACTTCACTCAAGTATAATATTATTTAAATAAAAAATAAATTTATTATTATCATTATTAAAAATAAAACTGTAAGAATTATTATCATAATAGGCACTTAACTCTAATGAATTGTAAATCAATTAACATTAGTTTCCTTTCCACTTTTAAAAAGTTTCGAATTCAAATCTCTTTCAATTGAATAAATTCCGTCCTACCATCCAATTACTCGGTATTTGTATCAACAGATTTTCGTATCCCATAACAGTAATTGTTTTTTTTAATTTTTAATTTTAATAGATTGATTGATTGATACACCAAGCAAGCATGCCCGGAAGGTGAAAATTAATTTGACCACGTCCAGTTTTTTTATATACGCATTGTTGAAAATTCCAAACAGAAAATTGAAAGAGAGAAAGTTGCGAATAAAAAAAAGAGAGGAAAAAAAGATATGCGCACCCACCCATAGCATGAAGTGCCTTGATCATGTTACCAAGATATCATGATTTAAATAATAAGATAAATAAGAACGGGTTTGGAAAGATTAGTCCTAGCATGTTGCTTCCTGGTGTGGCTCTTCATCATCAACTTGTTTTTAATAAAATGAGGCAATCAAAGGATCTTTCCTTACTTTGTCGTCTATTATTTTTCTTTTTCTTTTTCGAATCAGTGGAAGTTGGAAACTTTGATGAGCTGCCAGCAGAAAACCAGATCAATATATACCAAAAATAATAATAAATAAAAAGAGAGAGAGAGAGGAGAGAGAGAGAGAGAGAGAGTGAGTGAGAGAGAGATTGTCAGGGGCTATTTAGCTGTTCTGGATGCATGCCTTGTGTAAGACAATATATACTTTCATTACTGTATCTCTCTTGGCTTATTAAGCAATATGGTAGGTTAGCAATTTTCTCTCCATATGAAATGTTTCTGGTCAAGCCGAAGGGTTCAATCGGAGAAAAAAAATTATAAACCCGACTGATGAAAAAAAAAAAAAAAAAAAAGCCCCCGCCACATATAAAATGACATCAAATTTTCACTTACAAGGAAAAACATAGTGACCCCACTATTCTTTTTTTTTTTTTTTCCAGTCCTTTTAGAATCACAATTATGTAGGGGTAATAGCTATCTAAAATCGATGCCAATCACACAGGAATATGTGCTAAAGTCACAATAAAAATAGCCCGTTAAGATGTTGCCTGCAACCTACCTCAGCTTGAACATTGACACTTGCAACGGAAAATATTTCGATTCATTATATTAGTGACCCGATCACTACGTAGAAGAATATTAAAGACATCTACAATGATTTAAACAAACAATTATTCTCGTATCATAGTAAATTATTTAGCCTGTTTGAGCAGCTGGCTTAGCCCAAAAATTAAGTGAAAATGGCACCAATCTCATGATCATGTGTGTGTCTTGGGCAGGAACTGCAAGATCTGTATTGCTTATTACATGTCTCATCTGTTTGTGTTTGCTTGGTTCAATCTGTTCAAGTTACATTAAAGTACACTTTTCCTTTCCTTGCAAGTCGTAAACTATAACCCTTGTTTTGGGTTCTAATAATTATAGTTTTAGCTCTTAATTTGTAGGCCTGCTGCTTGCAATTTGCGACTAATAATCTATTAGGTTTTTGAACCGTATATCATATGCAAGGCTAGCTAGGTATCCCCAATTTGTCAACTTAACTTAGCTTCCTAATTTAGTCACAGGAACACATTTCTTGGCCGGGTTTCTTGGATAAAATTGAAGCCGATGACATATTCCGAACATATACCTTAACATATTCCGAATGATGAATTAAATAATCTATATTGATTAGGATGGCAACAATAATAAATATTAGAATAGAAAAATGATTAACATAGTACTGCCATCGGAATCATTTGCTCCAACTAATTGACAACTTCCATTGTATCTAGAGTACGATTTCCCTTTGAATAAAAGGGATAAACAAACCAATTTTTTTAGTTTAATAATTGAACAGCATAAGAAAAAATACATGGACTTCTTGGACTCCAAATTGGGACTTTTTCAGGGTCGTGAGAGAGGCTTTTCATCTAAGGCGAATATTTAATTTAAATTGACCTCAAAACGATAATGCAGGCAATAAGATAAACAAACATATAATATAAAAAAATTTATGAGTGAAAGGAATTGCAGATATAAAATTTAAATTTACAATATTATTCTTTTTAAAAAATAATATTGATAAATTAGAACTCTTTAGAAGGTTTATAAAACCTTAATTAGGCCAAAAATCCTACCCCAACTAGAAAAAAATAAAAAATACAAAGAAAATAATCATGAGATCTGAAACAATGTATAAAACAATGAAATAGCAAAATTGACCCAAAACATGGCCTCGGGACAAGATTTTTTTATACCTTAAAATTTGATTGTCCATGCAGAGCCAATAGGGTTATTTTAAGAAAAATAGTCTCCAAAAACTCATGTAAAGATTTAAATATGATCAAACGGTCAGATAAAAAAATATAGTTTTTTTAGACCATCATTTGATCTAAAACAACTAGACTTCCTCTTAGATCTATACATATTCAATTGGTTTATAAACGCATATGTTAAGATATTTACATAATTTTTATGTGACAGATTTTTATTTATTTATGACAGATTCTTATTTATTTATGATAGATTCACATTTAACTGCTCAGAATTATTTGTTATTTCAAATTTGGTTGTATCACAAATTTTTGTTTTGATTCAATTATTCGCATCATTTTTTTTTCTTCATTGCAATTGGTAGTTTTAATTTGGTATATATATAGTTTGTATTTGCAAGAGATGATATAGCATGACAAATTATAACAGGATTGAAAAAGGAAAAAGAGAATGGCATGCACCATATGGAGAAATTTTATGTCCCTAGCTCTCAAATACAAAAACGCAAAATGACAATTAATTAGCTAGAATTAGGCTGATAAAATTGTTGACTAACCAAAATTAGGTAAAATAATAATAATAATAATAATAATAAATTCATTAATTTTAAAAATTTATATATAAATTACACAACGTTTTATTAGTATTACCTAAATTATTTGAAGAAAAAAATCAAATATAGTTTTTACTTTGATTTTTAAATTTTTAAAAAAATTTATTGGTCCATTTGGATTGGATAGTTCCAGGTTTTTTTTTTTAATATTATTGATTCCTACTAGCAAGAACCCCTTCTCTCTCTCTCTCTCTCTCTCTCTCTCTCTCTCTCTATATATATATATATATATATATTATATATATATATAGTGAATATTTAGTTGAGGGGTATTTTCTTTTTCCCAAATTGCAAGGAGATGTTCATAATTTAGTTTTTTTACTGAATTGTAGATTTGAATTAATTAAGAAGTTAAAACAGAAAATAACACACAAAAAAATGTGAAGTAATTAATTAATTTAGGAATTTTAAAAATTAAAATGACAATCTCCACAAGAGTCACACCATAGATAAGACAACCCATATATTCATAACATCAACATTTAATGTATTCATCAAAAGTTGTTGAGTGAGTTGAAAGTTTTGATATGTGAAGCAATTAAAGAAAAAGAAGAGAAACTGAAACGAAATTCCTCTGCTTGGTGTTTTGGATTTGATGAATGTAATGCACTGCTTGGTTCCACAAGTCTCAAGAAATTAAAACACCAAATAAAGGGAGAAACTATTTCCTCCTTGACAAGTCAAAAACCCTTCTTGATAAAGTAATTAAAATCTCCATTCTCTATATATTACTGTTTACTCTCAAATCAGGAAAGCATTTTATTTTCTAGACCAAACCTTAATTATCAAGTATAGCATCTTGTTCTACATGAATATTGAATAATCAAGCATGGCATGTCAATGTTTTTGTCTCCAAATCCTGCTAATCATGAGGGATTTATTTTTCTATCGCTCCACCCTGTTTGATTATATTATTGTGTTCTCTGAGTCCCATGGTTATTCTAGGAAGTGTTGAATGTAGCTTGTCTTCTTTTGTTTTGGCATCTGGTGGGTGCTTTTAGTTTTATTTCCTGTATGCATCTAGACATTAAGTCGCTTAACTAGTTTTTCATTCTTGGTTTCCTCAGTTTTTAGCTTGCTGTGCAGTAGAGAAAAGGATCAAAAGAATGGTCAGGGAGCAAAAAGAAGAAGAAGATCAACCAAGTATCAGTGTCCACCTGCTGCTGGTTTTGAAGAAATTATAGTTGGCTTCTTATATTGTTGTATATGGTGGTTTTGCCCTCTAGACTGCCTACAGATGGAGAAACCTTCGTAGGGCTGAGGAGAGAGTACGATCTATTCAAAAGAGTCTACGAAAGCTTGTTAAAAGCGAGGAGGGAGCCAACTCAACCAAGTCTGTTGAAAAGACTCCATCAACTGATAGAACTCTCGAATAGTTGTCTGCTAATTCTGACCAGTATTATCCTATAAATTGATCGGGTTCTTGAACAGATGGTCTTGGTGCTGGGTTTCCATATATTTGCAAGAGTTAATGAAACACTTGGGCAATAGAACAGATCAATGTTTCTGGTTAAACGAAGAGCAAAGAACATTTTTGTTATTCGTGAAAATTTCTTTCTGGAATGTTGTTCAGCTCTTAGAAGCATGGAAAACTAGTTACTTTATTTATGATTGAAGTGTTACAGCTTAGTAGTCTGCACACAACTTGTCAAGAGTGTTGTCTTTGCAATCCCTTCAAGTGGCTTAACAAATTATGCAGCTGGGGTTAACAAATTATATGGACATCTGTCACAACTCACAAACATACTATGATCTAACATATATTTTATAAACTAATTAGATTTGGATATGAAATATTTTTTAAAATATTTTTTTACTTGAAATATATTAAATATTTTTTTAATTCATTTTTAATATTATTACTTCAAATCTATATATATTTTTTAGGCTGGGCTTGGTGCAAAATACCAAGCCTGAGGGAGGAAAGAAAATGAAACTTCTTCAAAATTATAGGAGTAAGTTTAACTGGGCTTTTCTAATTGAACCATACATCTATTTCTATGTCCATCTACGCAAAGAACTATATAACTGGATTAGGCCCATTTACGAATGAAACCCTAAACATCTTTTGATTTCTCTTCAAATTAACACGCACACAAAAATGGGCCAGCCCTTTATATAATCCAACGCCAACCCTAAAACCCTACACACTACTTTCTCCATCGGCTCCGCCTCCCATTTGCACAGCTGTTGCAGCATTCATTATCTGAGCCTGAGGTACCACAAAGCTCTCTCTTTTTTCCCCTCTTTTTCTTCTTTCTATGCGTGATGTGCATAAATATGTTAATTTTTAGTTGTATTTTCTAAGATTCTTTCTTGTTCATATAAAGAGGATGTGAAACTTGTGTCTTTTTGTTACCTACGAGTTTGTTGTTGTTTGCTGAATCAGAGCTTTTGTCTTTAGTTTTGAAAACCCATTTGATTCTCTCTATTGAAAGCTTATGAGTTCGATTTGCGTAACTGGATCACTTGTAAATTTATAATTACTGTATTAGTACTATATAAACTTGGCACAGAAAAGGACTTCAGTTTTCTGTTTTTGATTTAATTTAGAGGATAAATTTCAATTGTGGGCGCAAGCAGAATGATTACCAATAACTTTATGTCCTCTATTGCTTCTTTTTTGTGTATGTGTTGTTTTTATGGGGTTTAGTTAGCAGTTTTTCTTGTAATCAAGGTCATGAAGTCAAAACCAAGGACTATGACAATCTTCTGGGACCTTAGGGAAATGGCAGGACTTAATATTGTGGTTAGATAACTTTTCTATTTGTTGATATATTGTTTTATGCTAATATTTGGTTTGCTATTTTGTATATCAACTGAATAGCCAAAGTCCTTGTCTTTTTTTAGTTCTAAAAAGGTTTTGTGTTCTGTTGCCATCCGTAGTATAAATTGTTATTGGTGAGGTTTTTTGTTTGATTGCTGTGTTGATTGCATCCGAAACTGATTAGAAATATTTCAGGGTTTTTATTTTGTATGATTTCTTGTTTTTTTCTTAATGGTTTGATTTTTTACATTATTGAAGGTTGTTGATATTGAGTTAATATTTTATATTTTAGGCAATGGCTCCCAAACAGCCAAACACTGGCCTCTTTGTAGGATTGAACAAGGGCCACATTGTGACCAAGAAGGAGCTAGCTCCACGCCCTTCTGATCGCAAAGGGGTAAGTCGTTTTACCAAGCAAGCTTCACTGAGACCTATTTTCATTTTTATGTTCAGATCATGTTGTTTCCAATTAAATTTATATTAATTAATTAATCTAATTTGTATTGTGTTTTATTCTTGTATGAGTGTGAAACTACATTTCTGCTAGATGCAGTTTGAATGCATTAATACCTTCTTTTTTTTTGCATGTAATCGTGTTTCTGTTCTTTCTTGGACTTAAGATGTTCCATTGGGGCATCATATTAATTACTATTTGCTTAACAAGACTAGATTTTTGTAAAGCTTTTGCATTTCAAGTAGCTGGTTGTGATGCTGTTTCTTCTTGCTTGTTCGAGTGCAGAAAACCAGTAAGAGGGTACTCTTTGTCAGGAGTCTGATCAGGGAAGTTGCTGGTTTTGCACCATATGAGAAGAGGATCACTGAGCTTCTTAAGGTTGGCAAGGATAAGCGTGCATTGAAGGTTGCTAAAAGAAAGCTGGGCACACACAAGAGGGCTAAGAAGAAGCGTGAGGAGATGTCTAATGTTCTCCGCAAGATGAGGTACATCGGTGATCTTATTTTTAGTTACTTTTTTTTGTTTATTGGTTTTTGATAGATAGGTGAATTCACTTGAATATTTGAGATCCAAGCTTTTCTGCTGTCTGGAAAGACTTCTTGTTTCATCATGGTGTGTTTTTTTCCTACAGGGCTGCTGGAGGTGCTGAGAAGAAGAAGTGAGGCATGTGAATGCCTCCAATTTACTGGCTCCACATGCTATCTTAGATTCCAAATAGTGGGGAGAATTTTGTTTTAGACTGGATGTTTATCTCAGATCGCTTGTTTTATTTTACTCTGCTATAAACCGTTCTGTTTTATATGAGAATTAAATTTTGTGCCCTTTTTCCGATCTGAAATCCAAATGTGTCATGACTTGATTGGAGTTATTTGGATGTTTTGATTATGCCCATCTTGCCTGATCGTTTCAACGATAAGTATGACCATGACAGATAAGAGGGAAGCATGCATGTATGTCATCCACAATGTTTTTTATTTCCTTTTTTTTTTTATTCGCATCTCCTTGCCAAGGCTTAGCGAATGTGAAATACTCAGGTGTTGATGGATATGCCATTTACAAGATCATTACTGTTGGTTTGAATTAACAAATAATGTATCGGTGGTCTGCATCCCTCGCACTGACACATTCCTGCACAGCCTAAGAATTTAGATGTTCTTTGGATTGTTGAATAGTGAAGACTTGGGTTTAATTTGCAGAATAAAAAAATCAGTTTAATCTGATTGTTTCAAAACTATTATTTTTTTTAATATGCTTTTTATTTATAAATAAATTAAAATAATATTTTTTTATGAAAAAAATTTATTTTTATCATCCAACATCAAGAAAGAAGTAAAAAAAAATTAAAATATAAAAACAATCAGGCTATATGCATCTGTCTTCAGCTTTTTCACAAAAATATTTATTTAAAATTAACTGCTTTTTGTTTTCTAATTGACAATACTAAAAATAAATTTTAAAAAATAACTAGGAAATGAGCATTGAGATTTTTCAATTCAAAGCCTATGTTCTCAACAGCCACGGTCTCGTGTTGTATTGTGATGTTTGCCTTTTATACTGTCCAGGATGAATCCATGGAAAACAGCAGAAAAGACGGGGGCAAGCTTCAATATGTACCAAAACAGCATGCGCAAAGCAAACAGCCAAACACCAAATGATAAAGCACAGGGAAACTAACATTTTGGTGCTCTCTTATTGTGGCGTCATGCATGAATAATAATTACCTCATGGAAGAAGAAAATTACATCACATGAGACCTACTTAGCCTATTCCATTGCTTACAGAATAAATCCCAACTCCAAAATCAAAGCAAATATTAGCAAAAAGATACTACAAGAGAAACGCTACAAATTAATTACACAATGAAATTGGGATTATTCACATATACATTCTATGACATGGCCCCAACTTAACCAGCTCAGAAATACAAGAGAATTGTTGCACAGCTCACAAGATGATCAAGAAGAGTCCAATTATCATAAACATTCCAAAATGATCAATCCATTAAATTATTAGCTTGGAAACAAGAGGATTTGCTTTTGATGAAATTGCACCACCTTCTAAATCAATCAAGTCTCACTCCATGTATCATCATCTTCCCCATCATCACTCGCAACAGCCTGACATGTTTTCCCAGTGTTAGTTTGTCTATGTTAACCATAGCAAGGGAAACATATTTAAACCAGGAGGAGGATGGAAAGAAAGTGAGAAAAACTGAATACCTGGCGGATTGCATTTGCTTTCTCCAAAATAGCACTGACTTTGTTATTCGCAGTGGGACCTGAGGATAAAGATGGCTTTGCTTTTGCGGTGTGTCTCAGAGTGAATGACTGCAATAGCACATCAAAGAATCAAGGGCAGAACTAAAGTGTGGACCTCAAAAGATTTTCTCATCACACGGCAACTAGTAAGTCTATAATTAGGTGGAATTCAGTACAGCCTTCACCTTTCCTTCCATCACAACTCTCAATCTCTTGCTCATCTTAAAAGTTCTCTCCTTTTCTGGTTAACAGTGATGATATTAAAAGATATTTATCAAACTTGGTACTATGCATTTAAGGAGAGCATGAAATTTGAAAATGAAGGTGGTTAGAAAGTTACATGCTCCATTGAAACGGATGGATTTGAGATGATCATGGAGAATTGTTACACATGAATCATGAGCTAGAATACTCTGCTTCTTTTGAATGGTGGCAGTGAGAAAACTTTGTTTGATCACAGCTTTGCATTTGCAGACTTTATTTGCAATTTTTTGAGGATGGTATCGAGATTTATCAAAGAAATTATGGATCAGCAGTTGGCAATGGGTGTGAAGTAGATATAGTGTTATCATGTCCTAGCTCATAGGTGCCGAGTTTCATCTCCCAAAACACACATGCACCAAGACTTGTCAAGTTGAGACTCAATACTCGAAAAATGCATGCAGCCATCCATGCTGTTTTATAAAATAGCTTTAATTATCAATAACTAGTCTCTTTCTAGTTCTTTTGCCTTCTGATTTCAAATTAGTCTCACATGCAAACTAATCACTTCATAGTACTTCAATTATGGAGAGCAGCTACAGGGAAGAAAAAAAGGGCTCTCACTCACTTTGTTTCTGATTTGATGCAAGAAATCATCCTCCTTTTCATCTATATCCTTGCCATTTGCATATTGATTAGCTTCTTTGTGACAATTCAACTTCTGCTGATCCTGTTCCTGCAGACACAGAATCCCAGGACAAAGATTTAGTCAATGATCCTCATTGTGTCAAATGAAATAGATTGAAGCCAATAAATAATATACCATTTGTATGAATGCATTGTACCTTGCTTTTTGGTTTAAATGCAATGGTATCCTCATTCATTTTGTGATCATCAGCTGGGGATGGCTTAGGTTGCTGGGGTACAGTAGATTCCAAAGGTTTTATATCAAATCCATGTTCATGACCTTCGGATAGAGCATGTAGTTTGCCTTCTGATATATCTGAGTTGGGCTTGGAAACTCGCCATTGAACTGGGGGAAGAGGTGGTGGCAATGGGGTGGAATCTTTGAGATACTCCAACTTTTGTTGATTCCTTTCATGCAAATTATCCTTTTTTTCTCCATACACTACAGAGTTCATGGCATCAAAACATGGAAGATCCAGTGAGGATGCAGAGAGAGATGGATCTGCACCATTCTCGGTATATGTACTTTGATTATTGCCAGCTTCTCCAGGCTGCAGAGAGCTTGAAAAAGATTCAACCGGAGATATTCTGCGCAAAGCATCATATAGCTCATGGTCCTTGCTTTCAGGAGAATCATCAGAATCCCACTGCTCAGAATCTGATTCAGAGTGATGGCTAAGATGATCATCAGACATAAAAGGAGAGGATCTACAGAATGTATCATCATCAGAGTCAGAACCCACATTGCATAGAGGAATGGCAGTCTCCGGAATCAATTGAAATGATGGAAACATGTCTCTAATGCTTTCATTACCATGGTTCCCATCAGGAAACTTCAGTTTCAGTTTAGAATCCTCAAAGCCATCAATACGGTGGAAAGATATTTTCATATGTTCCAATGGTGGTGAAGACGTGATTGAATCGATAGAATATTTATGTCCCAGCTGCTTGTTGTATGCTTTCTCTGGAGTTGCTTGATATGTAACTTCATTGTGCCAGCTCTGCTGCTCTAATGCACCACTTCTCGGTAACCTAGCCGGTTCATGTTCACCATCATGGACCAGTGACACCTTTCTACTAAAACCATTGACAAGTAACCTATGACCAAATCCAAGCCTTCGATATGAGTTTTCATCATTTTCCTGACTGGATTCAATAGGTGGAACTTTGGAGTATGAATCATGCTGCAACTCATTTCCGGGTGTTACTGCACTGGTAATATTTTGTCCATCCTCATAGCCATGACTAATTCTATTGCCTTGATGAAAATCACCAGGTTTTTTGACTTTGGAATCTTGATCATCATGCCATGATGTGGAGCCTTCGGAAGTTGGAGCCCTTTCAATGCTTCCTGCATCCTTGATCAATCTGCCAGGTTTTCCTCCATCATTGATTGGCATGGAAGTGTGATTTGTAGGCAGCCCTGTCTCATCTGTACTTCTGGTCACATAATCTGGACTTTTAGCATTTGATACAGCAAAATCTGGAGGCTTTGAAGGCTCAAGTCCTAACAGGCCACCATTTGTCCAGAATGTAGTAGACTGAACACTAGAAAAATCATTTTGAGATTCTCGAGAAATGTTGGAGCTACTTATGATTTTATCACTCAATGGCCCATGTGCATTTGAAATTGAAGTTGCAGAGACAGAAGATGAAGGAGGATCGCTAACAGATTCTACTTTTGAATTATCTAGGACATTAGCACTTGTAGAACATTCGATGCCCGGTGAACTGTCCAGCTTAGAAGAATTTCCAGATACATGAGATTCCTGTTCATAGGCAAAACTCTTCAAGGAAACTGAGCTGGGTAACTCACAGGGAGATTTTTCATTTGAGGAAATTACAGATAAGGTACGAGATTCATCTTCAGATGGATGATGTTCTGAAATATGTGATGTTACCTCGAGTATTGTCTCCTCAACTTCATTGTTAACACTGGAGGAAAATTGCTCGACTTCACATTTTGTTTGGCAATCGATGTCATTTTCAGATTCTGACTCTATGGTGTTCAGTGCATCCATGAAATCATCTGGCTCGCTTTCAACCTCACCAAGCTGGCTCCTGCTAGAGCTTGATTTTGGCGTATTTGCACCATCAAGTACAATATTCAGAGGATTAGGATTTTTAAGATTGACAGTTGATCTGTCGTGTGTATCTAGGTCAGGCTCTGCTGCGAGCACCTCTGAAATTTCATCTTCATCGTAATGTTGACCACTAGGCTCCACTATTTCTTCCTTTTCATCCCAAGTAACACAAGATGAAATAGGGGCAGCAATCTGCTCTGGTGATGAAGTATGATGAAAATTGTTATCTGCAATCCCAGGTTGTCGATCAGGAAAAACTGAATCAGGGACATCATTCTGCTGCAAGAACCTTGAAGAGAATTCCTTAGGTTCCTCTTCTTCAGCTTGCACAGAGGAATTTAGATGGAAAACGCATTCAATATACCCTGACCCGGTTCTTGAATCAAAAGAATTTGAATGATCACCCGCATCAGATTTTAATGTCGTGTCATTTGTAGAGGCTGTATGAGAAGGAGAGGTCCGCCCATTACCATTTGGAGTGGTAAACTGCATTCTACAGAGCAAATACCATGTACAAATTAATTTCATCCAATTAAACATGACAGTACTAGCTTCCTTCATAAAGATACAATACCTGCCACTATGATTTGATATTGATGCATAATGAGCCAAGTCTCCATTCCTTTGTGACGAATGTTTTTTCTGTTTATTTTGACATTTATAATCAGTGAAAATTTGAAAGAGAAACAAAAAAGAAGAAAAAGAAAAGGAAGCAAAACTCAGAGCAACTATTTTATTAAGCATATGCTGAGCGAGGATAATGAAATAAATTAATATCTCAGTGAAAACTTGCGAAGTCAATATAATGAGCAAGAACGCTTGTCATCCACAAAAAAAAAAAGTTTGGAGGAACATGCAACAATAAGTTGTTGAAAAAATAGTTTCCCCGTTAATTGTGATTATGGAGAAAATTAGTTCATTAAATAAATACAAGACAACTATCACAAGATCAGACCTAATCAATAGAAAGACACTTTTCACAATGGCTGAAATTTGTTATAGAAAAAAATATCACCTTGCTTTTCTGAGCTCTCTTATCTTTTGGGAGTTTCTCAGCATCCGGTCCCGTGACATTACCAGATACTCTCCTAAAGTAGGCCGGATCTGAATATCTCTTTAAACAGGACCCTGGCCCACCAGTATCAAATCTGAATGGCAAACCAAAACAAGTTAGTATGATCAAATTGAACTTCATTATTCAAAAACACCAATCAATTCACTCAGGAAGCTAAGGAGATGGGGATGACCATACTTGTCAAGCAAATGCAATCGTGGAGGATCGCGACATTCTTCATAAGAGTCCATAATGAATCGCGGCAGGTCATTGTAGATGAAATGATTTTGTTCGTTTTGAATACAAGGATGCCACTCGGAACCTGCAAGATAGCTGCTTTTCATCAGCATTTGAATAACTACAGATTCATGCAAAAAATAACAGCAATAGAGAGTTGATGGTGGCATATGGGGCAGAGTAAGCTTCTAATAACAACTTGAGACACAATAGGTGGACAGAGGATAATGGAAGTTGCCTAACCTCTACAAGTTCTTTATATGCTCAAATATCTCAAAACTAGTAATAATAGTTACACACATGAATTGAATACTAAGCATATATGTACCAAGGAAGTGCACTAGACAATTGATGATCCAAAGCGTCGAGGTTGTAACAGCTATGCTGAGGTAGCCATGAATAGCATAAAAGATATGATAACCAAACAGGCTTAAGCCAAGAGAGCCAGAGCATACAAGGTGGATTTAAATCAAATCAGAAATTCTCAGGAGAGGCTAAATTAAAAGAGAGAATGGCTTTCATATCAGGTAACGAGCCATACCAGGTGTGTAAGCAAAATGTATGTGGCTTGTTTGGGCAAGCACCACCTTTTCAAGAGGAGGTAGCGCAGCTTCAATGTTTTGCACGCGAACCATCAATTTATGACTTCTAGAAGCTGTACTCGCCACTCCCTCTTGTAAGCCATGGAAAACCTCTGCTGCAAATCTACAAAGCAGCTCAGATATGCTATTTAGTTAGATTAGCCACTTGAGATTTTGTAGTCAAAATCAAAGTAAAGGCGCATGTTCCGTATTGTTAACAAACAAAATATCTCCAGTAATTAAGAAATTTGAAAAATCTTTAAAAATAGAAAACCTCCTAAGGAGAGGCGAATCATACATAAAGTTAAGAAATCGCTCTAATTTCTCCTATTTGAGTTGAATTAATAGCACAGTCACCTCTTTAATTAAAAATGAAAGAAACAGAAACTGAAGAGAAGAAATAAGAAGAGAAGAAGAACAGACTCGGCAAGATCGCCTAATTGACGCAAGATCCCAACCAAGCCAGCAACAGCAACACCATCGAGCACAGCTTTTGAATCTCCTTCACTGTTTGCTTCTCTATAAAGTTCACCCTGTCCTAACCCGTACTCATTTCTCACTTCAAACCGAACCAGAGGCATTCTTTTTGGTTTTTGGTTCTCTCTTCTCTCTTTATCTCTCTCAAATAAGAGATTCTTCTCTATCTAGGACTGAAACAGCAGCATTAGCATCAGTAATGCATTCAAAATTCAATGAACGAATGAATGAAATAATAACTGAAGAAATACGAGAGTAGGTGAAGGAGATTGGAGCAGCTTAACTGCCAGAGATGAACAGACGACACCCCCTGCCTTTTCTCTCTTTTTTTTTTCCTTTTTGTATTTCTTTAATTTTTATTTTTTACCATTTTGTTTTTAAGAGATTAAAAAAAAAAAAAAAAGGAGTGAAGCCAATACATTTATGATTTATTTACATTGCCAACTCTGGAAGCCATTCTCTCTCTTTCCTTTCTTACCCAAAACCAAACCAAAAACACAAAACGGAATTATTATTTTTCATTTATTATTATTCGTACAGTGAGACTGTGAATGCAAAAGACGTAATTAGCCTTGCTGTTGTGTTTATTCACTTGGATGTACTTGGTAACTGTGAGTGAGAGAGCGGAATATTTTTTGTGATTCCGAAGTTGCCAAGAAAATAAAGAGTGGGGACGTTAGACAGCGTGATTTCCATGAATTCTTTGGATTTTTCTTTTTGTTTTTGGTTAAATTGTCTCTATAATGGGTTAAAACTGTAATTTACATCGTTAGAATTGGTGTATATATTACATAATTTTCAGTTTTTCCATCATTTTCAGATTCCATTTAAAACAAATTTTGAGAAAGAGAAATTTACCAACGTGGAGTGTAGAGAGGGGCAAATGGAATTTTTTAAGAGAAAGCGATCTTTCTTAATGTGCTTTCATTTGGTAATCAATACACCGTAAGAAGGGGAAAGGTAACCATTACTAATCCTCAACCCTATAATTAAAATTATTGGTATCTGTTATTGTAATGCATTTTTTTAATTATTTTTTTATTTGAGAATTTATTAAAATATTTTTTTTATTTTTTTAATATTTAAAAGTACATAAATTTTTAAAAAATATCTAAAAGCAAAAATGACTGCACTCTCAACTCTTAATTTTTAATTGCTTTTAAATTATTTAATTAATTTTATAGTTATACTTGTTGGGTGAGGATGGTCAATACATTTAGTCTTACTTCCAACTTCTTATGCTATTTTTGTAAATCAATTCAAATTGTATTATCATGTGTTTTGGAATTATAGTAAAAATTATTTTTTAAAACTAATTCAAAAATAAAAATAATAATTTAAAACTAGAAAAAATAAATGCATGGTAGAACCACAGTACAATACAATACAAGTTGTTGATGTGTTCTATGCATTTTTAGAGAAGGGTATTATATCTGGTAATTAGTAGGATCATTTAATAAGATGATTTAACTTGTTAGACTTTTCCTTGCATGACCCTGCTCTTATCTAAAATAAACATTTCAACACAATTTAAATATTGGATACGATTGAGGATTTTTGCTATTGGTTTGATTTTGAAGACTTTGCGTTGAACTTTCTAGAAGCTTCTATTATGTACCCATTTTGTATGATTTTCTTATTCAACTATTTAATTTATATTTCCTTGTTCAATTTGGACTTCGTAAATTATACTAAACAAGAATTTCCTAATAAGGAGCTAAATCTTAACATTGGTTTTAATTCTTTTCCGTGATGGATAAGTAGCTTTTAATGCTATAATTAAAATAGCACGTTCATTGTATTATCTTGCCCGCTCCTTGGCAAACAAATTCAATAAAAATTCACTCATTATTAGCAAAAAAATGCGATAATCAGGTCATCCATGTCTCCAGAAAAGCAAATTTAATAGCAGATTGACTAGCCAACTACAGCTTAATTAGAAGTTTTTTTGGATTGATTTTTCATTTCTTTTAATGATCCTCCTACAGGTCGTTACTTTATTTTGTATTATAATCTAATTGGATCAATTCTATCACGTTTAATTTAATTGGGTGTTTTTAGCCCCGATTTTAACCAAAAAAATTATAAAAAAAATTCATTACAAGTTTTATCAAACTATACACTTTGTTTTTTTTTTCAAATTTTGTACTTTATTTTTTATAGATATATGAATTATCAATAGCTTTTAGCTCTATTTATCTTTTTAAAAATAATTTTAATAATTGTTGTTCTTTACAAGTTTGTATCATCATCTTGTTTATTATTTTTCATGATAGTTATATATTCCATAACTTTAATTATTCGATGGAGGGGGGGAACCTTCCATTTTGTAGCTCAAAGCCTATAATCAAGTGGAATGCATGAAGTCTACAAGCAATTTATAATCTGACGTTCTCCCTTATCGGAGAATAATTATGAAATACGAAGTGATAGAAGATATTAATTACAAGGCATAAGAGTTCGTTATACTCGGAGAAGGAGGCGTGTACAAAAAGGAAAAAGATACGAGAATATGTGAAGATATGGCAATATCTTCGATACTTTTTTATTTTTTTCTTTTATTTTTTTATTTTTTACCATTTCCGTGTGAGATATTTTAAATTCCAATTACTTCTTTCTTTCTAAGAGCTTTTTTTTTTTTTTTTTTTTTTTTGTTGAGTTCCGCACTGTATTTTATTATACTGTACTTAAATAGTGCTAAGTTAAATTTTATTGTTGTGTGCTTTCGAGATATAAAATAATCAATAAAGACTCTAATATTCAAAAAATATTTTTTTACATGGCATGTGTCCATATTTGTTTTCACGAGAGCCATTATTAAGTGCAAATAACTAAAATAATTGTTAAATAAGAACGAAACATGAGTAAAAAGGGGATTTTTTTTTTTTTTTTTTTTTTTGCAGAAAACCATTTTTCTCCTTCCTCTTCTTTCTCCTGTGAAGCCCAGAACAGCAAAACTTGATCTTTAAAGTTGTCCTATTTCTCTTGCTTTGACTGCAAATATTCCACATTAACAATACTTTATTAGCAGAGACAATCAAATAACACGCACCGTACCATACTAGCGAAGATCTGAATAATGAACATTATTTGCAAGGATTCACGTCCAATAAAAGCAATACGCTGAGCGATTTCTGTCGGTCCACAGAGTTGACTCATGATATGCTAAGGTTTGGTGAAGATTAGAATCTTAGTTAGCTTCCACTCCACCCAAAAACAAATATATAATGTAAGAATGCAATTATCAACTAGGCATTTATACTATTATTTGCACCTTTATTATTTAAAGAAACTCCATGGACTTGGACTTGTATCCGCGATAAGTACTTGTGTGGATCCAAGTAATTGTTTGCTCCGAGGATCTCCAGCTAAGGTTTTGATTTTTGTTCTTTTCCTTGTATTGTACAGCTTTGGGGATGGAAATATAGCGAATCAGGCCAACTCTAAATCTAAAGTATAGATGGAAGCTCGGAGCATGATTGTAAGTGAGATACCTAGTTCTTACCTTGTCAGATACGAGACATGCCACCTGCCTGGTTCCTACTCTCCTCATGCATGCATCGACGATTGAGATTAATTTTGCCGAGTTGAATGAAAGTTTGATATATTGGATTTAATTAAGAAAAATATCTCTAATCAGATTAAAAATAAAATTATTATAATTTTTTTTTAAAATATAAAAACTTGAAAAAATTAATTATAATATAATTTTTTTTTTTGTTTTAAAAGTTTGATGTATAGGATATACCGAAGCATAGTTTTAAAACCCGACTCGGTCATCGACCTGGTCAAGTGATCGGATAACGGGTTAAATGGGTTAACTCAGGTCAACCAAAAAAAAAAACTCCACATAACATGTATTGAATTTTTTTGGGGTTTTCCTTTATATGAAAATGACTAAAAATAGCTAGTAATATACTAAACTATGCGAGCTAAAAACCGTGGACAAAAACTAATCTATAAAGATCAAGATTCAAGTTTTAACCACGCAATTAATTGCTTTTGATCAAATGAGTAAAACCCAGATTGTGTTTTCAATTTAACAATCCTTATGTCCATGAAATACAACACATATCTTTGACTAGATATGAGTTAGTTCACAGTCCTGCACTTACACACACTCTTTTATGCTTCAAAATTAACAAGTATAATAGTGATATGAGAACTTGATATCCACGCTATCTCTCTATTTTTCTATTTCTCTATTTCACTCTTTACTAATCTCAACAAAGGGAAAGACATCAGATTCATCAACTCATGTCTTTGCAGAAGCACCTTTTCACTTCTAAACCGATGGAAGGTAGAGGGAAGTCGTCGCCTTCCCCCTGCGGTGTATACGTGCCCAGAGACCAAAAGCGAAATCCATTCGTACCTCTCTTCAATCAATGGCTATCTGGGCAAGTGAGAAAAGTGGACAAACTCAAAAGCGAAAGATCGAAGCCTTACAACCAAAACAACGTTGTTTAATGACTGGCAATATTTAAAAAAAATTGACTAGGTCTCACCCGGGTTTGACCGGGTGGACCGGATCGACCGGGTTTCGCCGGGCCAATTCTCAAGCGGGGTTTTGCCTCCACCTGGATCGGTCCTAGGCCCGGGTTAGCCAAATTTTGAGTCAACCCGCCAGGCCGGTCTGCGTTTTAAAACACTGTACCCAAGTAGCTGCTCTCGTTTCCAAAGTTATGGACCCAACCAAAAATCAGTAACTAATAAAATTGAGGTTAGTTAAATAATACATAGCGGACCAAGCACGTTATTGGACCAGAAAACATGCATGCTGCCATGATAGCTTGTGTCTTTAGACATCTATTTTCCTTTAATTTAGCCTGTCTAGGCACTTCCACAGTAAAATATTACGTGTGGCAAACCAGCCACATGACGAGATCCAATGCTACCATCGAGCTTCAATTCACAAAGAACTTCAAATCTTCAAATGTAAAAAAAGTTAGCAACAATTGAATCAGAGGAGACTATTTTATTAGTTGACGCTTGCAATTTGTTTGATTAGATTAGAGTCTTTACATCAAAGGGTATCTCATCCAGCGTTCTAGATCTGTTTTTCATTTTTTAAACACCTTTGCTTAGTTCAAGGATATTAGATTAATTTAGTAATGGATCCACTGTAAACTTATGCAATATGATATTAAGGCTCCGTTTGTTTGCAGGAAAGTGAATTCCTTTTGGAAAGTGAATTCCAGGGAAAGTGAATTCCTGGAAAGTGAATTCCGGGAAAGTATTTTCCGATGTTTGGTAGTGTTATGGAAAATGAACTGGAAAACACTTTCCAGTGTTTGGTTATGTCATGGAAAATGAGCTGGAAATAACTTATTAATATTTTATTTTTCTCAAGTTTATTAAAATAATGAGGAACAAATCTTACAAATTAAAAAGTTGAATGATAATGAAATTGAAAAAAATTATAATTTAATAAATTTATCTCAAAAAAAACATAATAATCAAAATAATAGGGATCAAATGTAAAAAATTTTAAAAAAATGAAAAATGAAGAAATTAAAAATAATAATAATCAACATTTCATGAATTATTTCAAATAAAATAAGTAACAGTCAAAAGAATGAGGATCAAATTTGATAAATAAAAAATTTCAATAAAAAAATGATAAGAAAAAAGCAAATAGCAATTATAAAAATAAGGACCAAAGTTAATATAAAAATAAAATTTTAAGAGATGAAATTGAAAAATAAATATTCAAAACAAAATATATATAGTAATCAAAAGTTTGAGGATCAAATTTGATATAATCAGCAAATAATGACATTTCTAAATTTTTCACAACTTCCGGAAAGTGTTTTCCCCTCAAAATTTTCAGGAAAACACTTTCCTGAAAACCAAGCCAAATTTTCCTTTTACTGGAAAGTGTTTTCCATTGACCAACTTTCCTATTGGCAAACAAACACAAGAAAGTTTGGAAAGTGCTTTCCCGGAAACCACTTTCCGGAAAACAAACACAGCTAAAAGGAAAACACTTTCCTGAAAACCAAGTCAATTTTTTTTTTGACTAAAATTGACCGGAAAGTGTTTTCCGTTGACCGGAAAGTGTTTTCCGTTGACCGGAAAGTGTTTTCCGTTGACTAGAAAGTCTTTTCCGCTGACCGGAAATTGTTTTCCGTTGACCAACTTTCCTAATGACAAACAAACACAGGAAAGTTTGGAAAATGGTTTCCCGGAAACTACTTTCCGGGAAACAAACAAGGCCTAAGTATATACAGTTGTCTCTAAAACTGACCATTGGAAGACATGATATAGAGGATGATAGGAAATATGGTAATATTTATTTTTTAAAGTATTTTTTATTTGAAAATATATTAAAATAATTTTTTTATTTTTAACATCAATATATTAAAATGATGTAAAAAAAATTTAAATTTTTTTTTTTAAAAAATCATTTTTTAAAACACAAATTCAAACGGGGTCATAGTATGTAATTAATACACGTTGATGCAAAGATTTTTACTTTTTTAGGATATATATTGAAAAGAAGGATAGCAGAGTTTCTTGAGCTCTAAAATAAGAAAGATAGCAGTGTTTTTAAGCTCTAAAAATTATAGGTGAAATATTGAGAAAATATTGAATGCCAACAACGTTTATTTATTATGAAAAATAACATACAAGTTATTTTAATAATAGTTATACCAACCTAATTAAATCAATTAAAACTCTCAAATCTATGAAAGAAAAATGAAAATAACTAGGATAGTAAAGAAAATTCTAAAGCAACAACTTCCAAATGTAAGGTGGATATAATCCTGAACTTAGCTAGTGCTAGCTAACCAATTATATATTAAAAACAAATTTAAAAAAATGTAAAATGCACTGATAAACTTTAATTTAATCCAACAATCAAATAAAAATTTACATCTTTTTTTCTTTTAAAAACTGATGACCCGTTCAAACTTTTTAAACCCCAGAAGTTCAATCTTGAGCATAAATAATTTGTTAAAATCCACTTGATCATAAAATCAAAATTAATATTTTAGTAAAAGAAAAAAAAAAGTTCCAAACCTAGACTAGAACATCACATGGAGTCATTAATTTCTGTGTGCAATTATGGCTTCATCTTCTCTAATCAGGGATTTAATTTGATGAAAAGCACAGCGCATGTCTTCAATGGTCAACAATAATGCCTGCAGTGCTGGTTTAGTGTACTACAAGGCTTAAAATCCAATTTAAATGCAGGTTCATTATTGTGATGGACCTGGCACGAAAGTTTAGGGCAAAAGCCTGCCAACAAACACTTAAAACAAAGAAGAAAGCTGTCCTCAGAAAAATAACTAAACCACATAAAGGATCGCAGTCCTTCCAACTGGCCCTAAATACCTAAGGCAGTGTCCCACAAAATCGTACCTTGAGCTTGACAACATTATCTTCAGCAAAGTGGGGTAAGCTCACCTCACAAGTAATTAACAAAGATGCCACTGGGATTGGAGAATTCACATTCATAACAGTTAGAGGTCATGCAACTTTACCATCCACAATAAATATCCACATGGTAAAATGGTATTTCGCGTTCGTGTGTGATTTCTATATAATTGTTGGTGATATGGACCGGGCACCCAATTAATTTTTTTTTGTTGTCGAAAAAGAAAAAAAAAAACTAATTATCTTCGAAGAAAATGACAATTTAGCCCCTAACATACACATGGCTCTACTGTTATGCGCCATCTTGTGTGTATAATTTTTTTGCTCCAGTTAGGACACATCGATTTCTGAACTAATTAAAACTATGCTTCAGGGCATACCAAAGTTTATTTTGTCTTGTTATTTGGAGGAAGTAACAAACATGTGCAAATAACCTTTAAAATTTGAAGGAATTTTAAAATTGTCACTCTCACTAGACACACTCTCACTAGACACACACTCACACACACACCCAATCATCACCAAATAATCTAATAGAGATATCAATTAGACCTATTACAAGATTTAAAACTAAGAAGATCACATAAGGATTTAATGAGCTAAATCAAGATGTTTAAGTTAAAAAGTTGTAAATCTACTAGAATGAATCTTTGTTTATTTTTTAGGCCATATATAAAGCTATAGGTGGAATCTCGCATCATATATCTATCTATCTATCTATCTATTATGTGTATGGGCTTACCATCTACAAAAATGCTACAAAAAACCAATAGGACTTATAAAAACATTGTGTATTAAAAATAATTAGATTCAAGTTGTGTTTTTTGTGAAATACTTCTTCGACATTGCAAAATGTTTTGTTCAATTTCATCTCATGCTTTATGTGACATGTTTGTTGTTCATTGCAGAAAAAACTCTTTCTTATACTATTCATTCAATTATTGCACCACTTAGAGATTACTTTGAATAGCAATAATTAAATGAATAGGAAACACTTACTTTCATCTCTTTTACTATGTGGACATGTTCCCTCCTCCATCACATTTTTTCCTTCACTTTTCTATTTTTTTATACCTAAAATGACATTTTAAAAAAAATAAATACCTTCTTTTTTGTAAATAAAAACGGTAAAAAAAAAAAGATGAGATAAAAGATCAAAACAAACAATAAAAAAAGAGAAAGAAGGCATATTAGAGAAGAAAAATATGTTGAGAGATGGTCTTATTCTCTCGTCATTAGTTAGGGAGATGGTGGCGCTAACTGTTATAATATAATTTTGAATCTTATAAATTTTTTTATAAAAAAAAATATATATTATTTTTTTATTAAAAAAATCATAAATTCAAAATTAAAAATATTTATAAAACACAAATATGTGTGTGTTTTTAGCCAAAACAAGTCAAAATACTAGAAGGATAGTTAGATTAGAATATTATTGATGAGATAGGCTAAAGGACTTAATTGAAGCTAAATTAAGTTTGAAAATAAATTTGGCCCAAATTAGAAGAATTAATTAAGCTTAATGGTTTAATTAAACTTCTAATAGGATTAATTGATTTAATTAAGGACTTATTGGAAACCAAGTTTAAGGTTGAAATCCAACTTGACCAAAATTTGAAGAATTAATTAAGTTTAAGAGTTTAATTAAATTATTAAAGGGTTTAATTGACTTAATTAAGGATTTAATTGAAGCAATTATTAAGTTAAAAAGTCAATTTGACCAAAATGGAAGAATTAATTAAGTTCAAAGGCGTAATTAAACTTTTAATGGGTCTTGTTGAGTCAATCAATGACTTAATTGAAGAAAAATAAGTCTAAAGGCCTAATTCGAGTCAATTTGCAATAATTAAAAGACCATAGACCTAATTAAAACTTTGGATAGCCTAATTAGTGCAATCAGGAGCTCAATTGAAAGAAATTTAAAAGTATTAAGGTCAATTGAGGACTATTATGAAGATATCAAAGACTATGGACCACTTTGTAAAAAAATGATGAATATAGATAGTTTTGCTTTCTTGAATAGGTTTCAATAGTAGTTTTCTCTCTATATCGTTGGAATCCGACTGCCTCTCTCTCTCCTCTCTCTAGCCAGGGACTGAAAAATAACAAAAATAAACTTTTGTACCAAAATTAAACTTGAAAAATATTAAGGTACCAAAATTGTATAATTTATGTTATTTTTGAAGTTTAGGGACTAAAATGTATTTATGGGTGAAACTCATGGCACGCCACTCATGTTTGACGCCTTTCTCATTCCGGTCCCTCTTTTTTTAACCCCATTTTTTTCTAAGAAATCACAACTAATTGGTTTTCAATTAGGATTAAATAGCTGAAAAAAATTTTGAAGACCAAAATAAATTTTTAATAAATGCATAGTACCATCCACATTTATTTATGTGTGCATGAACTGTATCTGCTCATATAAGTCTTGTTTGTTTTTATGTTTTAAAAGTATTTTTTAAAAAAAAATTAATTTTTTATATTTTTTTTTTGTTTAAAATTAATTTTTTTTTAGTGTTTTTATATTATTTTAATATACTAATATTAAAAAAAAAATATTATTTTAATATATTTTTAAGTGTATCTGTATTAAATTTGTGAATGGTGAGCTTACCCCACTTTCTTGTAGATAATGGTATCGAGGTACCATTTTGCTGGGACACTGCCTTGGCTACGAGGGATCGTTCAAACAATTATTTTTTCTAGGACAGCTTGCTTCTTTGTTTTATGTGCTTTACTGTTGCCCAAAAAGTTTGGTGCCACGTCCATCACATTAATGAACTTGCATTAAAATTGGATTTAAAGCTCTATAGTACTCAAAATCATCACAGCAAGCATTCTTATTGACCATTGAAAATGTGCTCTGCTTTTTATCAAATTAAATCCACAAAATAATGAATTGATGTGCTTTAATGCACACAGAAATTAATGAATTGATGTGCTGTCTAGGTTTCAACCTTTTAACTTTTGGTTTGATGAACGTTTTCAATTTGACATTATGGTATCCATTAAAGTAAAAACATTTCATTTTAGTGGAGAATTCTTTTTATTATTTTTCTAGTATTGTTTATGGAATTTTTTTTTTCTAATATAAATAGAGTTATTTAGATTATATTTTAGAAAATTATTTTAAAAAAAATTAATAATAAAATTATAAATTAAAGTTTTATGTTTATGTTTTTTTTTAATATCAATATTATCACTTTATTATATTTACTTGGATGATAAATTTTTTATCGGGATTTTTAAATTAATTTTTTAATTTTTATATATATAGTTTTATTTTTCAAGTACAAATGTACAAATTCTTAATAGGTGTCGTATGATTAAATATAATTTGTTGAATAGAATGCACAAGAGATTTTTTACATAGAAACATTCTATACAAAAAAAAAAAAATACAAAGGCAAAAATGCCATTAACCCATTTTTATTAATTAAGTACATATATGATTCACACATTGTCTTTTAAATAAAAAATAGGTAGAGTGATATAAATTTTAATAAATGTAGTTTTTTATATATAGAATCCATAAAAAAATATGTAAAAGTAAAATAGCAAAACACATCATTAATTCATGAAAAATATATATGAACTTACAAGTTTTAAAAGATCAAGTTTAATAATATTGGAAAAAAATTCCATGATCTAAATATTCTTTTTTTAACATTCAACTAATTTTAATCCATAAGAAATAATCTAAGTATACGAATAAACGAACAACTCTGCTAGTTCTGGCAGTTAAATATCGACTAGGCCAAAATACAATAGCATATAATCATAGCTACACGTGGAATTTGATGGTAACTTGAAAATTTTTACTTACAAAAAATAAAATGTGGAATTGGAAACTTGGTGTTAAATCAATTCAAATTAACAAAAAAAAAAAAAAAACAAATGGAAGACTAAGATTTTCATTGATCACCTTATTCTAAAGTAATTGTTCTAACCCAAATACAAAAAGAGATTTTATATAAGTTAAATTAAAAATACTATTCAACTTTTAATAAATAAAGCAAAATAAATATATTTTTTAACATCTCTTTTCAAACTCACGATGTTGCAGCTACAAGCATCGGGAGTTTACCAATTAGAAAAACAAAAACGAGAAATAAAATACAACTTGGTAAATAAATTTGCAATCTGCAAAGAGAAAGAAACAAAAAAAAAAAATAATGGTGTCATGTTTGAGATGATGATGAGTAAGAAGTAACTGAGTTTTGAGTAATCCGAATAGAACTCTGGTTATTACAATACATAGGAGTAGGATGAGAAAAGAAAATTCTTATATCCATAAGTATTAATCAAACTCCTAAAACTCATTGGGAATAGAAGTAGAAAGCAAGAGAGAATAAACAGTTTCGACAATGTGCATATGTTTTCTTTCAGCAACTCTATTTTGCTCAGGACTATCTAAACATGAAGTTTAGTGAATGGTTCCATGTAAGGCAAGTAACTCACAAATATTTACTAGAGATGTATTCCATATCTAAATCACACTTAAAACATTTGATAACAGTAGAACATTGAGTTTTGACAAGAGTTCGAAAGACTGTATATATCTCAAAAAATTTAGAACGATGTTTTATTAAATAAACCCAACAATAACGAGTATGATAATTAATAAAAGAAACATGATATTAAGATCTTCTTTTGCAGCAACAAGAAAAAGTCTCCATACTTCAGAATGAATCAAGTCAAATAAAAAAGAAGAAATATAAATACTTTGATTAAAAAGTAAAACTAAAAATTTCACAAGTTTACATTCATTACAATAAGAAATATCACAAGTTTGCAAATTTTCTAACGCTCCCATGATGCTAAAAATCTCAAATAAAAAGATGAAACATAACTCAAATGAAAATACCATCAATAAAAATTAGAAGAGAAAGGACTCAAATGAAAAAAAAAAAAAAAACTGAACACTAATAGGAACAACTTTACTCCAAAGTTGTGCACCAGCAGCGCTGCCACCTTGCAAAGGCGGAGCCAGTGGATTTCTTCAAAGTTGAGGGTGTTGAACTTTTCTTGAGAGGGTATAATGAAGGAGAGGACCCCATGAAGGTGGTTGATTGCAGGAGTAAGTGCAAGAATTATTGTGTGCTTGGGATTTTTCTACCAAGGGGAGTCTTCCAAGTGTTTGCTGGCTCCTTGCTTGGTGCCTCTCTCCATGCCTTCTCATGTTGCCTATATCAAGATGTCCAAGTAGATTTCTTAATTTCACTCGAAAATATTAAGTTTGTCGAATTATTGTGACGGAATTAAGATACTATTTGACAACTAATTTATAACAAAAAAAGGTTTTCATTTAATTGAAAAGAATAAGAAATTAATTAAAGTTTTGAAAAAAAAATAATATTCTAGATGTGGATATAAAGAATTTGCAAGTACTAAATCACAAAAAAAAAAAAAAAAACCCCTCAAAACCGTGAACCCTTAATCTTATTATGAATAAAACCAAGAACCCATATGAAGAAAGTTTATTTTATACTCGATTGAATGAAAAAAAAAAAGAGAAGTAAAATAATTCAAAATATGTAGCTGGAATAAATCAAAGTCGTCCTAAAGGTTACAAGAATTATACACAAATATTGATGAAAAGTAAGAATTATTAATTAATCATTGTAGCAATAATAACTAAAATAAGAACTTATAAACTAAAATGATTAAATCCAAAATCCAACTCCCCTGCTTATCGTCTCACAAAATTAAGAATCGCTTTTCAGTCATTTGGTATTCTGCTTGTTCAAAAACATTGTTTTGGTATTCTGTGATCCTTTCTCCTACTGCTCCTCACACCAGAGAACATTCAAATGCTGTCAAAATTCAGCCCTATAAATTTTTAAGCTCATTGGGCCTAGAGAGCTTCCAACCCAATGGCAATCATGTTAAAGAAGAGGCCTGAAAGCTTAACGTAAAAAATGCCTCTGTATAACGTCAGACCATCTCCCAGACCAGTTTTATTTTATAGTGTTATTAAACGGGTGCTTGGGTTATAGTAATGGTTGTTTTTTTAAATATTTTTTATTTAAAAATATATTAAAATAATATTTTTTTATTTTTAAAAATTTTAACTAAAGGTTATTTAAACCGTAATCTCAAACAAGTCTATTAATGTTTGTGCGAGGTTTAAATAAAATCATTTAGATTCTTACTGTTTTTTTTTTTAAAAGATTTTGAATCTAAATAATAATATTAATAATAATGATGTGTGGATCTCTCTCAACCAATATGCAATTAAGGAATAACATTTTAATAATAAATGAGTCCCATTGAATTGTTGTAAAATTTGGAGAAACTAGAAATATGATACTAAATCCATTGTACAACCTCTTTTCTTCGACAACACTGTCGGTGACGCTTGGTGAAACAATTAGCTTTCTAAAAAAGAAAAAAAGACAACCAAAGAGGCTTTCAGGAGGTACCATTTCTAGAATTATTAGCCGTTATATTCCCTGCGGTAAAGCTGAGGAATATTAAGGGCAAGGCAACCTCCTTTTCACCTTGTGCCCTAAGTCACTAACATCTCAAGGCTCTGGTCCACATATCGATTATGTTCGATACGCCTATGAATGCTGGATTCAGTACAATATAGTCTAGCTTAGGTGTTCGAATCACACTTCAATTATTACAAACAAACAATGTACGAAGGCTTCTCTAACCCACGCTAATGTGCCTGGCCTTTCAAAATAAAGGCAAGGCGCTATTTATTTCTCTTACATTTTGACCAATTACATGTTTTTTCAAATAAAAAAAATGTCATGACATATAAAGCAATCTCTTATAAAGAATTTTTTTTTTTATTATTTTATGTGAATATATAAAAAATTAAATAATAATTAGTTCAAGAAAATAAAATGTAAAAATCAATAATAAAAAAAAATATTATAAGCTTGTGCTTGAAAGGCTAGATGCATGTGGACCTTCAAGTCGATGCCCATATATTTGGGTCTTGACACTTAAGTTTGGATATTTTATTTAAAAGGTATTGAAAAACAAATTATTTGTGTAGACAGAAGAAATGTGTTAAATTTTGAGCTCTTAAAATTTAAATTTCAACCTTCTCTCTTTGAAAAAAAATAAAAAAAAATTTGAATTAGTCCTTTCAAATCTCATTTCTAACTATAGAATATATCCTAAATGTAGATATGGCTTAAAAACTCAATAAAGTAAAATAAAAAACAAACTTTTCAGACCTTTATATATTTGTTTTTACATTATTAAAGCTCAAACAATTTCCGTTAAGCTCCTCTTTTAAAGAGGAACATGTTAATGCCAAAATTAGAGTTTATGATGTATGAAGTATGGCTATTTGAGAATTTTTTTTCTTTCTTTTTTTCTATCAATTTTCTCTCCCCTTTATAAATTTTTAGGGATTGAAATAGAGAGAAAAAATGTTTTACTTTTGAAATATAAACTTTGCAAACAACAAAGACCAAAATATAGATAGACACACCTTATGAACAGTACCAGCAAAAAAGCGTAACCCATCTTTTTGTCTTTTTATCAATTTTAGTACATGTTCATTATTTTTTTTTAACCTGAACCCTTTAATTATACTTTTTAATAACAATTTGTAATGCAGTGCAAAAATAATATTTGTTCATAGTACATATGCTAGAGCATGTACTGATGTACATCGAATCAAATCTCAGCACTAAAACCCATGCCAACACAACTTACAAGCGCAAAAATAAAATGTAATAAAGTTCTACTGAATTACCAAAAACAATCAAGGACTCTGACACAAAAAAAATAAAAAAACAATGAATGAAGGTGTGAACACTTAAATGAGTCTGGGTGCAGAATGCAGGGACAGTAAAACACCCAACTCATTTAATATATAATAGTAATGCTTTTTAAACAACATCATTTTAAAATATTATTTCATTTCTTTATTAAGTTTCATCATTTTGAATATATATATATATATATATATATATATATATATATTATTAACGTGGATATCTGGGTCAGCTTGTGTGTATCTCAACTAAATTCATGGATCATGAAATTAACAACCATGTAAGTCTCTAATAATCATCATATTAACAATCACGAGACTCGAATTTAAGATCACATGAGAAGCAAATTTCTTTGTTTCAAATTATTACCATTATACCACTTACTAAATAGTTTGAATATAATATATTAATTAGTGTAGATGACTTCATTTATAGTATGAAGTACTATTAGAGCACTAAAGTATTTTATTTCTTCCCTGGGTATAATACTTGATCAATAAATACATTTTAAAATGAATCACTTTCACATAAATATTGGTTCAAATGGATTATGTAATATGCTTACTAAAAGGGATATCTTAAAGAATTTCAAATGGGCTACTAACTTAAGTTACAACTCAAATTCCAAGCTCAACACATGAAAACATTTACCCTCGTGGACATGGTTTTAGATTGATCAGTTAATGAGTATAAATTTAATCAATTAAGTTTTTTAATAGATATATATATTTTTATATAATTTGTTTTTAGTATTGGAGGATGCTTAGGTGGAAAAAAAGAAAAGAAGAAGAAAGAAAAAGAAAAAGGAGAAGAAAAAAATGGGACTTGAAGGACGCTTGACTAGAAAGGTGAGTGTGGGGGCCAATCACGTGGATTGGCAGGTCTTTCCGCTAAGGGAATTAAAGAGGAATTGCTCACCATGACAGTATTTCTACTATATGTTTTTTTCGTATACTAAAAGTGATTTTCAGTGCATCACTAAAATAATTCGCCTTTCACTTTTTCTTTGAATGACTAAACGCTACAAATTGATTTTGACCCCTCATCACCCTACCCTAGATATTTGATTTAGGCCAGTTTCTTTGTAAGAAAATAATTTATTTTAAAAAGTGATTTTTTTTAAAAAATAAAATTTAAAAAAATAAATTATTTTTTGATGTTTGGTAGTATCATAAAACATAAGTTGGAAAACACTTTTTTATTATTTGGTTATGTTATGAAAATGAGTTGAAAAATATCTTATTAATAGTTTTTTTTTTCAAGTTTATTAAAATAATAAGAAATAAATTTTACAAATTCAAAATTTGAATGAGAATGAAATTAAAAAAATCTTAATTTTATAAATGATTTAAAATAAAATAAATAATAATTAAAATAATAAAAATTAAATCTAACAGATAAAAAATAAAAAAATAATGAAATTAAAATAAAATAATTACAAAAATAAAAATATAATAGAATATAAATAAAGTTTGGTGATTAAATTAAAATAGATTAAAATTTCAGGGATTGAAGATTAATTAAAAACATTGTTCATATATAATAAAAAAAAAATTTTTTTTCCAAATTTTTTAGTTTATTTGTCAAAAATTGTCTCACCAATTAATTATTTTCTTTTTCTTTCAACTCCATTAATTAGTTCTATTGGTGGATTTGTCACTTGAATTTTCTTGATGTTGTTAGGTTTATACGTCAACAATTTCTACCTTTTTATTATTTTCTTCTCATCAATTTCTTTGCATCTTCTTTTAGGTAAGTTGGTCTCTCTTTCTTCTTCTTTTGGTCTTTTTCTTTCTTGATTTATTTATATTGACCGATATATTCCACACCTACCTTTTAAAATTTCAGGATTGCTATGATTCTTGAATTTAATGTCAACTTCTTTTTCAATTCTCTAAATAAATAAAAAAATCATTAGGGTTATTTCATTTTTGTTTTTTTCTCTCTCAAGAATTTGAGAATTTTGAATTTAAGTTTTAATGAGTTGCTAACAAAAAGCAAATTTTGAAATTGAAAATTTACTAAAAATATCTTTCAAAATGAACATTAACATTAGTTTTTGATGAAAAAAACTGATTAAGTTGTATTTTAAAGAATATATATAAAATGGAGAATACAATTGATTAATATGTTTTTATATATATATATGGGTATAATTGGAAAACATTTCTTTTTCTTTAAAAACAAGAAAAAGTGGTTTTCTATTTTAAGTTGTCTTTTTATTTGTATATTGGTTGCAGTAATGTTGTTACAATTTTCTTTTTATTTGAGATAAAGTGTACTCTCATACTAGTTTGTGTGTAAACGAGATCAAACCTTTTCTTCAATCCATTAAGATCTTTTAAACAAGTGATATAATCTTGATTAACAATTTAACATGCAAATTATCTTAATAATACTTCTAATATATTAGGATATAATGCAAAACTATCATAGCCAGTATAGTCATCACTTCATTCTTAATCCTTAAACACCACCAACTTATTAAAGATTACAAATATTTTTGCTAACTTTTTCATCAATATTATTATTTCTATAAACTTTGCACATATAATTATGACTATGTTGTCATGGCCAGTTCTTTTAAATTTTTATGAACTCTTCTATGTTAAGCCATGATTTTAATGGCTATAACAATTGATTTTATAAATCTCTTGTATTTCATTAAAAAAAAAATCTTGTCATGGCCGCACAATCACATGTGATGAGCATAACCATTATTTATCAGTAATATAACCATTAGCATTAGTATGAGCATCATCACGGTAATTATCAGGTCGCCAAAGCCGATGTCCTCGCCTTGCCACTATTTCACTATCAAAATAATTAAATTACATAATATAATTAGTTTTTATATTTTTAATTGATAATATGTTTTTGTATTCTTAAATTAAGCGTGGAAAAGGGATTTCCGTCATAATTAGTTTACATAATAAAAAAACAATAAATAAGAATCAGATTTCAAAAAAAAAAAAAAAAACATAAACCCAAAACAGTACCTAGTGTGCTCCTCCAATTGGCGTTTGTTTTGTTTCTGTCATGCATTCAATTTTTTTTTTCACTATGTCTTTCCAGAGAAATCACTATAAATTTGCGCAATGATTTCTTATTTTTTTTTAATTCTTAATTGTTTGGGTCATTTAATTTCTTTTCGATCTCATCCCTTCATATATATATATATATATATATTAATTGAAAATGTTTTTACTTCAAAAGATATTTGATTTTGCCGAGAATAATTTAATCTCTCTTCCCTTAATTTTTTTTTTAATTTAGCCATAAAGCTTTTTATTTTATTAGCTTTTGTTCATATTGTTTTTTTAGATTTTACAGTCTCATAAAAATATTTTTATAGTGGATTGATTTTATATTTTACACAAATATTTGTTTTGAGAGATGACAATTAATTGTTTTGAAAAAAAACTTTTTAAGTGAGTGCCTTTTGATTAGGATTTTTTCCAAAATTATTTGGGGTTTCTTTGATTTTGAAAGTCATATTATTTGATATAAGAATTCATTATATTTATATTTTATTTTTTAGACTTAATAGAAAATTGTTGGATTTGATAACAAAAATAAACAAATTTGGTATCAAAGTGTTTTTCTTAATGAGAGCGGTACTATTGAAGTGTTTTTGAACTTTTATACAGCCTGAAAAAAAAAAAAAAAAAAAATTGAAAGATTTTTGTGATTTAATTTCATTTTGTTAAACAAAATTGAAACCTGGGATTTAGACAATTTCAAGTTGAGTGCTTCAAAGATTAGCCCCGTTTGTTTGATATTATAAGAAAGTGTTTTTTTTCGAGGTAAAATGAAAAATAAGTGGAAAACACTAGCTTTTGAGATTAATGGAAATAGCTGGAAAATAACTTGATTTTTCAACCAATGTTGTGGTGACCTAATTCTAGGTAGTAGTTGATGCATCGTTATCCATAATAGGCGACACATAATTTTGCTATTTTTTGTTTTTTTTAAAAGTGAACAATGCTTTGTTTTCCCATTTCAAAAAAAAAAAAAAAAAACATATTTAGTGGTTCTAGTGCACCGACTTGGGTTGAAAGGCTCAAACATTTGAGCTTATTTTCAAAAGTTCCCCCAAGTTTTTAGGAAAACACGCTAGGCCACACGGACTTGTGCATGCCTAGGTTGTTTTTTTTTTTAAGAAAAAAAAAGAAAGTTGATGGGTTATAAATTTCCGGAAAACCCATGAAATCATCCATGTCTTATCAAGTCAATCCCTGTATATTTTAATTTGAAAACCCGATTTAGACAATGATTCAAGTTGGAAACTGTTTCCGGAAAAAAGTAAACCAATTAAGTTGGGTTTATTAACATTTCCAACAAGATTCTCGCGACACTACATGTAAGTTATATTATTATTATTATATTTTTATATATACTCAGCATCAAAATTACCAAGGTGTTATTTTATTAGAATTGTAACATGCTTTTGGAATGATAAGAGAATGTTATCTAAGGAACAAATATTTTTGGTGAAAGATTTTCTTTTTTCTAAAATAAAAAACATGTTAATCAGACAGAGAAATTATAGTTAGAGAGATAACTTTTTTATACTTATTTTAAACCCTTCTTTTTGTATGTCTTCTAGATGCTTTTCATTTAATAAATGAAATAGAGAAAAATGTTATATATTTTTTTAAAATTAAAGATATTGATAAGAAAAAGAAGAATTTTGCTAGCAAATTATTTTGTTTCAATTGAATTTAAATTATTGTTCTTCTTATAAAAAATATCAGTTCCATGTAATTAAGTTACTAAAATTAAAAGGTTTTTTTTTACAATGCATAATCAAATATCTTTGTGGGTGCTTGTTTTTTCAATTTCATGATTTAGTTTTTAGTTAGTATTAATATTTTTTTAGTATTTATATATATATAATCCTCACATATTTTGTTAAATGCATGCATCAAATTTTGAGTTAATGATTAAGATTTTTTTAATAGCAAAATATGTTAGAAGAAATTATAGCATGAAAATATGTTACAAAGAATTTAACATTCTTTTTACTTGAAATTTTGTAGCGGGTATTCATCTAGTTAGCCAATAAATCATGCTGCTCAGTTTGATTTGTATAACTAAATGGAATAATATTTACTTTTATAATCAGAAATTAAAAAGAAAACCCCTGAAAGGTGACCTTTATTACCATGTGGAAACGACTTAATAGTGTTTCTCAATGGACATTAACTATACCATGTGGAACCTCTTCATCTCTCGATTTATAGCCCAATTGGGTCCTAAAAAAAAAAACCTTCCTAATTGAGTCTCTCAGCCAAATTAAGCCTCTCCTTAAAATTTATCTACTTGAACTTAGTATGATTCTCTAAATATTTGCATGATTGAATGCATAACACATTACAAAGCTTAAAATAGGTTAGTTTTAGGAACCATATTTGAAAAGAAATTATAAATCATATTAAAATTACCTATATAAATTCACGAGACCCTCTTAGAGCTACTTAAGAAGTTTGAGAAAATTCCAATTTATTTTCTAATTCTTATTGTTCAAAGATAAAAAAATATTTCGAAATAATTTGTGAATGTGTATTGAATTTTCATTAGCATCTATAGAGAATTTCAGTTGAAAATGCGGAATTGAGGATTATTAAAAGGAGTTTTTGTTCAGTGTAAAGAATTAAATCAGCAGAGGGGCGTTATCTACCCAAAACATGTCAATTTAATAATGATATTGACTATAGTAACAATGATGATGATAAAAACATAGCCATTAAACCGCCTCAGATGTGGTAGGGAATGCAATTATTATTTTTAAAGCTAAAGTGAAGCACTCAAACCAATAAAAGAAGAGAAAAAAGGACAGACAAAAACGAGCAAAAATGGAACCAATCTACCATAATAAAGTCCGGCAAGAGTTGTAACAGAGTCGGCAACGTTAATATTATGATCTCTCGACATCATTAGCATTTGAAAAAGTTAGGGCAGAGCTTAAATTATTGTTTGCTACGACAGAGACATAATATCAAAAACTATCTCGTAGGACCTCCCCATATATCCTACCTACTCTCAAGCACAATAGATAGAGGTAAAGACGAGAGGGGAACAGACATTTTAACTTTTGGGAGAAAGGGATAGCACTGAAGGAGAGTGTGAGGCTCTCCAATTTAGGGGTCAGTTCCGCTACTATATAGGTAAAAGAATCACCCGCAAAGGAACAAATGACAAGACAAAATGCGTCAAAAAATTCTTGAGCACAAAAAAAGAATATGCGCTTCTTAGAATAATAATAAAAATTATCAATGTATATATAAAAAAAGAGAGAGCATAGTTAACACAAATGAAGGGCTATTAATCTAAATTGAACACAAATTGTTTACTTTAAGATTGTTAGAGAATAATATAAATTATATCTTGGGGCATCATCTAAAAGCCTAAGCTTTTGGGTTGAATTGGTTCGATGACATGGTATCAGAGTTTTAATGACCAAGCGGTCACGAGTTCGAATCTCACCATCCCCATTTATTTGATAAAATTAAGCACAAGGTAATGTGGGCCTGTGCAAGTTTCAATCCCAAAGGGCTTTAACTTGAGAGGGTGTGTTAGAGAATAATATAAATCATATCTTGGAGCCTCACCTAAAAGCTTAAGCTTTTGGGTTGAATTGGTTCGATGAAAAAGATCAAAAGAAACTTGGAATTTATTTCATTTTGGTACTTTGTTAAGTAGTGAAAGAATGAAGGGCTATTTGTAAAACTACATATTTTAACTAATATAATTTTAAGATATAAGAATCAAATGTTACAAAATAAGGCTTTTATTTTTTTTCAACTATATAGAAATTTGTAGAAAATAAATTAGCATGGGCCGTTATTCATTAATTAGGGGTGGTGATTGACATTTAATATTGTAATAATGAAAACAATTTTAGATTTCAGATCTTTTATTCACTCACCCATGCTATGTTAATGTTGAGTTCTTAATTATATGAAAATATTTATACATTTCTTTTTTGTTTAAAATATTTTCTTACGTGCATTGCAAGAAAGAATAAATCTTTCTTTCTCTCTTTTCTTTTTGTTTAAAAGGAACAAGAAACTTTCTTATAAAAGCATGATATAAAGAATATTATTTTGAATTTTTAAGCATGTTTTTAAGTGAAGGATCAATAGCTAGGCAAAAAATAGAGTTAATAAGCCTTAAAAGGATAATCAAAGCTTTATGGAGAAATATTTTTCTCTTTAGGTCAAAACTTGATTTATTTCTCAAGGTTTTCCTTCCTAATTAAATTTATATGATCCTCGTAAAAGTGACTAACATGAATGATCTTATTAAGGTCTAATAAGATTGGAGAAAATATAAAAATGTTTTCATGTTTTCCAATATGACTAACTTCATTACTTGAAACTCTAATCTTTTCACTTTGGAAAATAATCTTCAAAAAAATGCTTTCTTTACTTGAAAATCATATGATCTCCTTTCCATGCTTGCAAAACATCATGCTTCCAAACAAAGTGTATATTATAAGAAAGTTTAGTTCAATGTTGCTTCCACCTAGCTTAATCAAATGCTATATATAACATTAAATAATTTCAAGTACAGTAAACTTAATTATATTAAATTATATTTCAAGTTATATGAATTTCTTATTAAATATTTTAATAAGCTCTCAGTAAATATAAATAGTTTTTAAGAAATTCCTATAACTTTCATATTGTTGACTTAAGGGTTGTCAACTCTAATTTGGATGGATTGTCAAACCAATTTAATATAATTGAGATTAATAACTAAAATCAGAATTTCTTGTGTGTGTATATGAAATTCTGATTTTAGTTATTAATTATTGAAACAATCCATGAAAAATTAATAAAAAAGTATTAAATATCTAGTTGAATAATATTCGCACATGGAAAAAGTATTTATTAAATATAGCTAAAATATAATATTTTTTAAATATAAGATATAAACCAATCAATTTAAATTTATTAAGAATATAATAAAACAGTCACTCTTTTATTCATTAAAGGTGAATTTATTAGTAATTTCTAATAATGAATAAAGAAGATATACAACAATATGTTCAACTTTTATTTATTTCTAGTAATTTATCCTCAACATTTATATTTAGTGTGCATAAAAAATATATCGTTTTATTAAATTTTATTACTATATAGAATTTGATTGGATTTTAAACTCTTTTATTTTTTTTTTTCAATTTCTTAAAATTATTTTTAATATTTTCATACCACTTTCATTGATATACATGCAAAGCATGTGCTAAAAATTACCAATTATTTATATAAAAAAGCACAAAACTTTGTTTCAAAATATTTAATTTGGTAAAAATTCGCTTAAAGTTTTTGAATCAGCTAATATATTAAGATGAATATATTATCTTACCTTAACAAATTCTACATGCCAAAATTAAAATGACTTCTACTCTATATAAAAGAAAAATACTTATTATTTTCTATCACAACAGTAAATATATTCCAATAAATTCATATCTATTATATTCCTATATGATAGGTTAATCCTACTTTTCTACTATAATATTCTTATTTATTCATCCTTAATAAGAGAGCAATCTCCTTAAATCCCCCCTAACCTATATGGTACCTTATTGACATTTCATTTTGACTTTTAGAACTCTAAAAATGCTTAAAAAATATTCTTAAAAAATATAATAACTAATATATGAAAAATCATAAAAATAAATCAGAATCTATCAAATTATATTATATAACTAAAATATAAAAATAATAAAATTATATCAAAACTCAACAAATGATTAAATTGTAATTTGTTTTTATTTTTTATAGGAAATTCCTGGTTATTTTTTATGTTACCTTTGACTCCTATAGATTAAAGAAATTTTAACTTTTGACAAACTTTATTAATATTAAAAAATACCTTTTAGTTAAAAGACACAATAAAATTTTATTTGTGTATTTTTAATATTTGACTCACATATATTAAAAAGAAGTTTTTAAAATAAAAGGATTTTTAAAACTATAATGATAATTTGTTCATGATAGAATTTAATGGAAGCTAGAATAAAATTTTTATTCATATGTTATGTATGTATATGATATATAAATGAATTTATTAAATTTTTATTCATACATAGTGTTTTATTCATTTTTTCCCCATTGTTTTAGAATGAGTTTTAATTTTTTTTATTTTTTTTTATTGATATACATGCAACACGTGCCAAGAAAACTAGTTTCTAGTGAATACTGTTTGATGCTTTTTTAATCTACTTGCTGCTTTCAATTCATTAATTACTTTTCCTTAAAGCAAATCAACTAAAAGTTAAAAAATTAACAAGATAAGCAAGCGTTAAATATGTGGCAACCTAGCTTGCTACGCCAAGAACATGATGCAACTCGGAGTACGAAGCAACGAGTCATGTCAAAAAGACTCCAACCGCGATTCTTGCACCAGCAAAGAAAACAACTGCAATTCTTTGTTGTTGCATGAAAGATACATGGTCCCACAGCCCACGAGTGGTGATTGAAACTATGATATAATTCTTGTAAGAATTTGTCCCAGACAAGATTTTCTCAATATATTGATGAGAATGAACGCACGATGTTCTTCTCTTCTGTTCAGATTGTTGATTAGAAATAGGAGGACAAACACATGAAGGCAGTGAAACTCGAGAGTTCTCTGGCATATAAAACGATTTTTTTTTTTAATAAAGAAATGCATTTATTCATCATGATTCGAAGGATTAATTTAGCAATTTCTCGATGTTATTTCATTTTTTAAAGTTCCGTTGTGCTTTTTTTTGTTTTTTTTTTAAGAAAACACATGCATTTTGTTGTAACTTATTTTTTGTTTCTCGTGCAAAAAAAATATATATATATACAAAAGGATAAAAAAAAATAATAGTCAGAAGAAATCTGAAAAAATAATAGCAATAAAAAGAAAATGCCAGAATACCAAGAAAATAGTCAAAAATTGGTTGAGGAGGTTCAAAAATATAAAGATTAGAATTTGACAGTATATCGTTGACCGGTGAAAGCCCTGTTGATGAAAAAAAAATTGATTTGAAAAAGAAAAGTTAAAAATTAGATGTTTATGGACTCAATTAAATTTTATTGAAGGTTTAATTGAAATTATGGAAGGTTTGATTACAAGAAAAATCGATGTCTAAGTCAATTTAGGCTTTAATTGGAAGAAATTAAAATTTTGAGGTCAAATTATAATTTTTTAGAGTTGATTTGGTCAAGTCAAGGGCTTAATTGCATACATTTAAAGATTGATGGTTAATTAGGGACTTCATTGAAGAAACCCAAAACCAAGGACCACAATGAAAAAAGCGCGCAAATTGAAGGGCTGATTTGGAATTTGACGCGTGTTGGCGCTAGTTTCCGTTTAAATGAAACGATGTGTTTTGGTCAAAATGACGCCGTTTCATGCATTTCATTGAAAAACAAAGAGAAAGAAGCGAACAATGTTGTTTTGAACGGCACCATAAGCCTTATTCTTTCCCTGGATGCGCAAAGAACAGGGGAAGAAGAAGATTAATCAATTGTGTTTTCCATTAGCTCTCTCTTCATCTCCCACTTGCGAGACGACTGACACAGCCTACACCCCTCATCTGCTACTATGATGAAGATTGGACAGGGAAGCCATACCCTGCGGGCCGTTGAGGCAACTACACAGAGATGTTTCAGCCACCCTACCTTGTCTTTAGGATTGGGCAGAGATAGGATAACTGCTTTCTCCTCCTGCCTATAAATACAGGGGACGAGAGCAGCACCAAGGAGGGGAATTTTGTTTTGAGAAAAAAAGGTGAAGAAAAAAAGGAATGAAAACATAGAGGGGGGGGGAGAAGAAGATTGGAAGAGAGGGGACATAACGAATAAGATAATAGAGAGAGGAAAAAAAAACATGGGAGAACAGAGCAGGAAAAGGGAAAGAAAAAGAATAGAGAGAGGGAAAGAGAGACAGGAGGAGAAACAGAGGGGGAGGACAGAAGAGGAGAGAAAGAGAAGATACCGGTGGGGAAAAAAAAGGGACCTCTGCATAGGGAAGAAGAAAAATCACAGTAGCGTCGCCTGGAACCATCATCTGCCACCACAACACAACCGAGAACGGTCATTAGCATCACCGTCAACTTAGTTATCCGAGATCATCATCTCAGGTAATTATCTTCTCCCTCATAGTCGTCGATCATGGTTCATCTTCTTGCATGCAGAACGAGCATTGTGCACATTGTTCAAGCAAGAAGAGTAATTATCCGGTTATGCATAGTAACCAGTCCATGGTTGCTATGGGTTGGATCATCAGCCAAGCCCACGCAGCTGGGATGAGTCCAGCCCTGTAGAAAGTAGGTCCGATTTCATTTTTGGGCTAATTTTGGCCCAGCCTCCTTTTGGGCCAAGTCCGACCTAGTAAAAAAAATTTCAAAAATTATTTTGGAAAATTTTTGATTTTCCTACGTATTTTCTATGCCATTTTGATTAATATCGACTTGTATTTTTATATCATAAACATACAAATCCGGTATTAAAATACCTAGTTTTCACAAAAAAAAAATGTTTTTGTTTTCTTGCATATGACCAAGTCTCTCAAAGCTAAAAGAAATCATATTGTATTTTCATACAACAAAAAAAACTTTAAACAGTATATTTTAGCATGCATTTTGGTTTTAATAATCAGTTTATTAAAGTCACGAGAACTTGACCAATATTTCAAAAAAAATCTAAAAAAATATATTTTGTTTTGTTTTATTGTCTAGGATTATGGATTTATACGTAAAACATATTTTTGATATTAAAAAGATAGTTCTTTTATAAACATTAGAACGGTTAGGCTTTACCCAATAAGATAAGGACCTTCTCACCGAGGAGGACTTTTCTTAAACTGTAGATAGACCAACAATTAGAAATATAATGAAACCTTATCATATATCAGACAATTAAACAATACAGCTTACTTTAGGTAGGGTGTATTTTGGGTGCTAATACCTTCCCTTTACTCAATCAGTCTTCGTATCTGATCTTTGAGACCAGTTAGGATTTCTAGTAATCAAAAACTAGATGACAACTCCCATTCTATTTTTTCAATGATAAGAGACAAGAATTCCTTGTCTCCCCATATTTGTCAGATACCAGATAGAGATGCTATACCTAAGAGAGTGAACGATAGCCGCGACGCTGCACATGTGCAACTAATATGTTTACCCCTGCAAAGTAGAATGGTACGTCGGTATGTGCATGGTGCATATAGTGGAACACGTACGTTATTTTGAATTATGCAGAAAATATTAAATAACATCCTTCCTATTCTTGCCTCTTCTTCTCTTCTTTCCTGATTCTTTTATGGTTGATAGCAAATTAGTCATCAACAACACATTCAACAAAAAAGCAAATTAAAAGTTTACTAAATAACTTTGTAAATTCACTTCAACAGGGCTCGATAGCAACCCTAATTAGAAAACAATGAGGGTTTAAAACTAGAAAACTAGAAACTAATCATAAAATATTAGCATAAGTAGTTAAGGTTTGGATGAGGATTCATATCTTATCTTTCGATAATTTATAGTCTTATAATCTTTATAGATTATCTGTCTTCGGGCTTTACTTATATATAAAAAAGATAGGCTCTATCGATTCAAGAACTAGCATATGACTTTATGATGCAAAATATAAAAGATAGGATCTTGAAATCCTCATAGACTAATAAAAACACAATTACTTGCAAATATATGCATAAGAAATAAAATAAAATTATGAAACAACCTTAAAACCTCTGAAAATTTATGATTATTCACTATACAAATTGGTAGTTGATTGAAAATGACCCATCATGTCTCGGGACATGTAAAACCAAGCCAACTATACACGTGAGCATGACTGGACTCCCTATCAATAATTTCTTTTTCAGGACATCTTAAAATTAATGTTTTGGATTTTGATTTTAAATTATTTTTTTATTTTAAATTTTTTTTGAGAAGCTGATATAAAAAATAGATTAAAAATGTTATTTTTATATATTTTCAAATAAAAAACACTTTAAAAAATAATATTTAAACACCTTCACAATCTCAATTTTATTTTTTTTTATCAACCAGAGCGATTGTCTAATTAAATCGATTATGGTCATTCTTTACATTCTTTACGGAACAAGTTAATTGACCAAGAAAAAAAGCGCTAATCAAAATTAACCAAATACCCCTTTGTATTAATCTTATCTTAATTACACCAATACAGCTAACCAGAAACAAGAAAATTATATTTAATGATATATATATTTGGCCAGATTCTATCTCTGGCTGCTATAGAGGAAATCGGATCTAGATTTTCTATTAGTTCAATGCATACCGCCAAATTAATTCACCGAACTTACTAAAGGAGATCTTGGGAGTCATTTTCATCTCATAAAAAACTATATACTAGCGTCTGATTTTCGAACACCTACCCAGTGGTTGCAATGTCACAATTCCCTTTGAACAAAGAAAATACAACTGGGCCTACAAGCATTCAATAATGTCTCTAGATGTGTCTTTATAGCATGGATTGCTACGAAAAGTAATGTCATTGTACACCGCACTTGATACCCTAAGGTATACATAAAATAAGGCTGAGAAATCATTTCAACGACCTGCTGCTCCATTTAAAATTACAATTACGGATGAAATTAAAAAAAATATATTATACATTACTAAATTTGTCCACATATAGTTAATGCATTATTAATCATTTCATTTCTTAATTATGATTGTGTTATTAAATATGACATGATTCACATTTTAAATATAACTTACTGATAATTTGAACAAATTTAATGATTTGTAATATTAGATAATAAGATAAGTCATGTGTTATAGTCTCACCTAACAACTGAAATTTTTGAGTTGAATTGGTTACATAACTAATATAAATCATATATAAATAGGCTCACTAATATCTATAATTGTCTTTTATTTAATTATTGATATTTAATATTTTTTACCTCATAAACCAAAAGAAAAGAGAAATTAAAGAAAAATAATTTCATTAAAATTTTTAAATGGAGCCTCTAAAGCACTTGCTAGTATTTTGTTCATTTATTTTACAGAGAAGAGTACTGATTAAAACTTGAAATCTTTAGAACGAAGAGGGACATTATTATCAACTGAGTTATAGCTTATTGGCAGCACACTTAATTAATGGCTTTTATTTTAGATATAAACTAGCCATAGGATCCGACCTTATTTGCAATATTAGATAAGAAAGAAAGTATTTAAATCAAATATTGAAGTCGTAAATATTATTTCCATGAATGAATTTTAAAAGAACAATTACATGTGAAAATTATATGGATGAATCGGACAGAGTAATGCATTTGGTTCATGATGTAGATATATACAAACAACATAAAAAAGTAACAAGTACTAACAACACAAAATCCAATTAAATAGGTCATTATACTAATTCATAATTTTATTATTAAATATTTATTTTCAAATAGTTTGTTTCTCTCTAAAAAGTTTATAACTTCTTCAATACAATAAAAACCAATGGACACAAACTTGAAAACCTAAATATAAAGGAAAAGTATTAAAAGTCCTACACAAACTAGGAAATATAAAAATAAATTTTCTAAACTAAATAATAATATAAATAAATAAAATAATTTATTCCTAAAGTACAATAACATCAATTTTGACCTCATTCATTCCTAGATTCACCTCAAACACACTTAAGGCATATTCTTCACAATATATAGCATCATAAACCACATTTATAACCTCATCTAATTTGGTTTTCTTCTTTAGACATCATAAATCGGTAATTTTCCATCTAAATCTTCTAATTCACCATCATCTTTAGCATCCTCATTAAATTTTGATAGTTGATTTCAATTCACGAAGAAACAAGAATTATCAAAACTTTTGGTTTCAACATCATATTCATCATAATCAAGATGTTGCTTTCTATATTCATACCTCTAAAACAGGTTCTTCAAATTAACCATGGATTTATGATCACTCTTCTAATGACCCCCCCCGACTCTTTACCTCAACCAACTAACAAGTTAATTTTACAATTTATCTTCATATGTCTTCTATCATTAGTTCATGAATGATTCTTTCATAAGAGAACTTTATTATCTCCTCTTACATGAGCACACTTTGTTCTATTACCTCTTCTTTCAATGATTATTCTAGCACACAACAAGAAAATAACAACTAGAATCATTGTGTTCTGATATCAATTAACATAAATAAAAATAACATAAGAAAGATAGTAAACACAAGAAATACAAAATTCTACTGAATAGGATCACCACACAAAAATTCTAATTCATAATTTTATTACTGAATATTTCTTTTGAAGTAGTCTGCCTTTCTAAGAGGTTTAAAACTCCTTATATAAACTAAAAAATCAACTAAGAGAATTATAGCTAAAAATGATGGAATGAGAAAATTATATTTTAAGAAGTATTTTAACATAACTAAAAAAATTATATTTTTTAGAGGTATTGAGGCATTCAAATATATCCATTTTACATTGAGCGAAAGACTAACGTGAGGTAATGATAATCTTTCTTATTAAGGGGTGACAAGGAACAAGAGTAAACATTAGGCACTTATGATCATATTTTCTGACAAAGTCTACAAGATCTTACAAAATAGTGGGATAATAAAGCCTACTCAAGTTACTTGTGTGGTTAGAGCCCTAGTGCCTATATGTATGCTATTGACACTTTCAATGATCTTTTTCAACATTTATTGGTTTTCACCAAGAAATAAGTACTTCTAGAGTTGAATTATTATAGAAATTCCATATAATTTATTGTCCACTAGGCAATACCTTACTCTTCTACTAGTTAGGTAAATGACCTTACTTCGATCTATAGGGAGGTCCATGTCAGCAAGTATTGTTTGATAGGTAAATGATTTTATTTTGATCTATAAGGAGGTCCATGCCAATAAGTATTGTTTGATAGGATTTCTCTAATCTTCATCATTTTTATGGTGACTTAAATGGTAATTTGTTATGAAAAACTTGTAGTAATTATTGATGAATATTGCAATAGGAGAGAAACTAGAAGGAACACAAGATTTAACATGGTTCGACAATGTGTCTACATCCACAAAAGCGAAGAGCTTTTATTTTTACCATTTCAAAGTAGGGTTACATGGTATGTATTTATAGTAGACTCTAAACCACTCAAAGAAACCTAGTTGTCCAAGGAATCCTAACCACCATTTCGTTATGTTCCGCTTCGCTTCGCTCCGGCATCTGCCTATAATATATAAACTACAAGATAACCACATGTTTTCCTTCTTGATTGATATTTAGCCTTTCAAAAAGTTCTATCCAAAAATTAAGGAGGGGCACTATGGTTTTAGAGCTTGCTAACTTTGATACAAGGTTGATTCTGTCAATTTTTTTTTTTATCTAGGGATATTGATAATAGATATTTTTCCCTTCTTTTTTAATGTAAGCAAATTATTATAGAACCTTTTACTAGTACCTTATTATTCAAGGTTTCTTGGGTTTAAAATATCCATTGCATTGAAACATTATTAATTATCAATCATTAAAAGCTTATAAAATGTAGGCATTTAAGCTTCCATTAAGTTTATTTAAATTAAGAGAGCTTTATATTCAACCATATTGGTGGAGTTGGAGAGCTCAAATTAAAGTTCATATTAAAACCTTTTCACTTTGAGGCCTACAAACACAATCTGATTTCAAACTCGTGACCGATTAGTCATTAATATAGGATAATGAGATTCGAACTCGTGACTGCTTGGGTCATCAAGATTTTAATATCATGTCAAACAACTAATTCAATCAAAAAACTTAAGCGGTTAGGTGAAGTCTCAATATATGATTTATATTATTATATAATATTACTATCCCAAATACCTTTTGAAACATATGAAACATTTGAGAGTGGAGATCGGAGAATTTAAAATTACACTACTGAATTTTTAATTTTAATCCTCACCATCAGTTAGTAACTCCATATTTGAGCATGCTTAAATGAGGGCAAAAATGGATTGTATGTTTGTTTTATTGTCAAATTTTGTTCTTAAAAAATAAATTTCTTTAACCAGCAAAACCAAACTCCATCTTTCAAAATTAAACAATCACTTAATGTTAGAACACTTTTTTGACATTTTATGAAAAAAACAATTAAAAATAAATTACGAGCTTGAGATACCATTTAACTTAATTTATAACGATGCAATTGAAAAAAATAAATGGTTGAAAAAAGGGTTGAAAAAATTAAAAATATTTATTCTAGTAATATTTATTTCTATATTTATTTCTCTCTTTTATAAGAAAAGTGAACTTATAAAATATAATAATATAGAAAAGTGATAAATTTACTTGGCCAACCAACCATCGAGGTAACTAGTTTATTATCTAGTGGTATCCCTCCCTTTCCTAGTTCTGTGAAAAAAAGAGATTGCCGACAGGGCAAGTTTTAGGTGGTGTAGTTGCATTCGATGACCCTTTCTTGTAAATAAAATAAATGTACAAATCAGTAGAAATATCAATATTTGTGAATGATGTGCGCATATTTATTCTCATGGAGTACGAAGCTCACCGAGAGCCACTCTGAATTGAGAAACAACTTGCACAGAAGGCACTGTCCTCCAAAAGAACACTATGATTCATCAGTGCCATGTTCTGCGGCTCGGACCCATCTTGCAAAGATGTCTCACTAAGTTTTATCAATCCTTCTTTTCAGTGTCTTGTGTTTTCAACTTATTTTCAATATAAAGGATCAATTATTCTTCCAGTCTAAATATTTTACCTTAATATGGAAAATTTCCTTACCTTGATACGGTGCGCTGTTGGAGTTTGAGAGCCCTAACCATCAGACACAAATGGCCGCCAAGTCAATCCTTGCAACATAATTATAGAGCATGTCTACTTTAAAAAAAAAAAAAAAAAATTTTTTGCAACTTTGCATCCCAAATCACTCTACCCTAGATCAAACACGAACCTAATCCTTAGCTTTGCTGTATTTCTGGACTGTTCATCTAGCCACAGTACAAGTCTACATTTTTCTGGGCTGTTCATCTTTTTTAAGTTCATGTGTCTTGGCTTCTTAGTTTAAAAGTTAAGGCCACTATAATTGCATTACATCTTTGTAATATAATATATAACGCATTATAGTATCTTTGACTTTGGAAATTGAACCCCACATAAGGGATATCCAATAGTTTAGGTTTTCGATTTTTTATTTGAAATTAAGTCTCAAGTTTAAATTCTAGGAATGGTGGAGATTTGAAAACTTGATTGGAATTTAATAATTGGCTGTCAATGATGAATCTCTCACTTGCAATTTATACTCTATGGAATGGATCCCCAAATCATTACTAAGCCATTGGACCTTAATAGTTTTATTATCGCATCGAATTTAATAATTAAATCTAGGTTTACTTAATTTAAAATATTTAGATCTTATGATGATCAATAACTTCAATAACTCTATTATATTATTTTATATTCTTATATTTACCTTATATAGAACATGTATACAGTATACTAACAAGTTTAGCCTTGAACAAAATTTATCACAAACACGAGCATCGAGATTTTTTTTCTTTGATGAATAACCAAGAGCTTTGAGTTATTTCAAATATGTAATTGTATGTGTAAAACTATGCTTATTATTTTGGACCCCCGTATAGACGGAAAATCCCATCCGCGCTATCTTCCTCGTTTTCAAAGGCCAAATATAACTTTTTTCAATTCGAACTTTTGACTCAAAATGTTGCCTCCAAAATCAAGCAATTGAAAGGCAGCTGGTAGGCCTAGCATCCCATTGAACTTGTATTTTCTTGCACAAGCCAGCATCCTAATTTATTTATAAAAATAAAACGAAAAAAAAAAAAAACCTCCTATGAATGTTATCCGTTTCGATTCGATTCGATTCATCTATACATGCATGTTCATGTGTATGTATCATTTCACCCTTGCATAATTATATATGCACTAAAAACCCTGACAGAGAAATGGGCTCAGAAATTCAAAACATGATTTATTAGTATCTCTTATGGCCAGCTGAATTTTTGTGTGTTACTCATGTAAAATTTGAAAAACAAGGCTGAAAGATAAGGACAGAACATATTGATACCATTAAAATTAATAAAGAAAGAATACATCAGCAATTCCACTAAATTAAATACCAAATATATCCTGTATTGTTGCTAGGTCGTCTTTACTTTACTAGTTAATGGTGGGTAATAATTTTCCTCACTAGCTAAAACTTTGTGGATCAATAATACATTTTTCTGAATGCGATTCCAACCTCATCAATCCCAATATTACACACACACACGCGAGTTAAACAGAGTTGTTAATTCGGACTTCTGCACCGACTGATTAGCCATTAAGCACATATACACAGTAGCAATGATCGAAATTCAAATGAAAATGATGGTGATGATTGTATTGATGATAGCAATGGGTTAATAATTGTAAATCGTATTTTAAAAATATAGTTAGTGCAAAATAGTGTCATTAAAGGAAAAGAAATAAAAATTGTGGCTAATTGGACGAGACGAAGAAAAGGAGGAATAAAAGCACCTTCATAGGGCCCATTTCATGTCTCCTCATGAGACCTAAGCTTCCCCCCCACTGCACAATCACACTATTCTTCTTTCATCTCTTTTCTTTCTTTCTTTCTCCATCACCCACGCGTTTTCTTAGTTTCAATTCTTGTCAAAATAGTCTTGATCATTTTCTCTGCAAAAGAAATTAATCATGTCAGGTGATCAAAGGCCTAAAGATTCTGCTGAAGGCTCTTCGCGATCTGGAGGCGATCACCCCCAGCTTCAATCAGCTCCTTTGAGCCGGTATGAGTCGCAGAAACGGCGAGACTGGAACACTTTCGGGCAGTACTTGAAGAATCAGAGACCCCCAGTTTCATTATCTCAGTGTAATTGCAATCATGTGCTTGATTTCCTTCGGTATCTTGATCAGTTTGGCAAGACTAAGGTTCATCACCATGGGTGCGTCTTCTTTGGACAACCTGATCCTCCTGCTCCTTGTACATGCCCTCTAAGGCAAGCTTGGGGGAGCCTTGACGCCCTAATCGGACGCCTTCGAGCAGCTTTTGAGGAGCATGGAGGATCAGCGGAGACTAACCCTTTTGGAAATGGAGCTATTCGGGTTTATTTGCGTGAAGTGAAAGAGTGTCAAGCTAAGGCAAGAGGGATTCCTTACAAGAAGAAGAAGAAGAAGAAGACTCAAATAAGGCCAAGAGACGAAGCAAAGCCTTCGATGCAGACAGCTTAAGTCCTTTGGCTTCTTCCGATAAATGGTAATTATTTTTTTCTCTAGATCATAAATTACATTTAAATACATATATACCAATCTTGTGCTTAGTTTAGAAAATCTCATAGCAAGACTGGCTAAATATAAATGTGTCTTTAATTTAACTACACGGTAAGCAAACAACCAGGTACCACTTAATCAATTCTTGAAAATGGTATGGCTGAGTCAAGACATATGGCGTACGTGTTTTAGTAGAAGGAAGTCGAACAGCAGTGATTGATTGGACTTCCAATACATTGAAAGGCTTCATGACATACGGAAACTAGTTTGTGTTGAGGTTTTCGTTTTCTGTCATAAACCCTAAACCCACATCCCAAAACCCTAATCTGATATCACTTTCAAGACTGTGCAAGATGAAACGACTCTCTTGTTAAATGAAAAATTTACCTGAACAGCTTTTACCCTTATTTATTATTTCAAGAATACATCAGCTGCCATTATTGGAAAGGAGGGAGAATAGTATTTTGTCCCCCCCCCCCCTCTCATATCACGCTATAAAAACACTGTTCAGGTTCTGTTTCCAAATTGGATTAAATAAATTTCGAAGCCTGTTTTACTTTTTGCCTTGTTTTGCCTCTTTTGTGATTCTGCGTGATTTTTTGCTCCCCATGATTCGAATGACCATCATGTGATATGTCATACGTTGCATGTGATTTTTATACACATTGACGTTGGGATTTAACATGCATAATTATAGTCTCATAATATTTAAACTCCCAACTATTATTTTTTATTACTTTTCTTGTTATGGAACCAAAATCTTGTATTTGTATGTGTATGTGCTTTCATTGTAAGAGACCATTAGTCTTGTTCATAGCCAGAAATCTCAAAAAATGCTTGAGGGAGATCTGTGAAAGCAGGTACGCTGGTAAATTTATGAGTCAGCACATATGATGTCTGTCCCAGGAAGTGTTGTACACTGCATTATTGTCTTCCATAGATTTGAATGGATGGTTGTCCGCATTTCATCACATTCATTTGCATTCCCTGAAATTAATTTGTCTGAGAAAAAAAAAAAACTGAAATATATGAAAATAAAGAATCTTATTAGCACATTTGCTATGAAAATTAACTTATTTGTTCCTCTGGGATAATAAACAAAGTATCAAGCATGCTACGTCTCTTAATCCAAAGTAAAGTCTCTTGATCACTACCCACTATTTGTCTTTATGAATTCTCAAAGATTGTGTAAAAAGTGTTTGTTGGGATATAAGGTTTGATCTCCTTTAAACCAGATTTCATAAGAATGATTTGACTCAAGGATTGAAGTTTTGTGATTAGGGATTTATTTTGCAGTAGAAGAAGAAGCAATCGCCATGGTTGTGGCAAGGATTATATATATACTTTTCATAAGCATGATTTGACAAGGATTTGTTGTTTCTGTTAATATATTACAGTTTCCACAATGTATCTTGGTAAGTGACTTATGTGTGCTTTTAAAATCTCCATCTTTCAGTAACAAAATAAAATTTTCCTCTCCAATCTCAAATGCGAAAGTACTGTTTGCAAACAAGCTATTCTTGAATTTGTAATCAATTTCATTTATAAGAGTTTGTTTTAGAAAGGAAATGGATATTCTGCATTAAATTAATCTTGGAAATCAAGTACGGTAACCCTAAATCAAAAATTAATTTTCCTGTTTTTTTTTTATGTAAATTAATGCTTTAATTAGTTTCTGAACAATAGGGGACGTCTTACGGTTTTAGGAGTTGAAGGTAAGAACGTGTTAAATGACATTCAAAATTAGCTTATAGCTGAGTCGCATAGATTGGTTTTCTTGGATTTCTTGGATTCATTTCCCATGGACATTTACTTCCATGGATATGAATGAGACTAACCTCAGTACATCATGCCAAAAACGAAAGGCATTAATGTTGCTGTGAAGTTCAAAGTTTTATGCCCATGCCACTGTATAGGATGAGTCTGTATAAATTTTAAATTTTAAGTTATTTTATTTAAAATAATGTATCAAAAAATTATATAAATTATATTTTAAAATTTCAGTAAAAATTTAAGCTATTGAATATAAGTAATTCTTTGACATATTTGATATCCTTACCACAACTATGACGATGGCGATTGCTTCTTCTTCTTTTATACTGTAATGACTATCATTATTGACTCTCAACAACACACATCACTCTTTATCCTGTAAACTCACTACTGCTATCTGTATCCATTCATCTATTTAGATAGGCAAAATAAATCCTTAATCACAAAACTCCAATCCTTGAGTCAAATCATGTTTATGAAATCTGGAGCGATATATATATTTCTTCTTGTCTTCTTAAAAGATGTTTTTTTTGTTGTGAAGTTGAAAGTTTTAGCATGAATATTAGCAAATGAGAAAAACAAAAACAAAGGAAGGTAAGGAAGAATATTTTATGATGGAAATTCTCTAAATCTTCATTTTACTAGAGTCTCTATCAATTGCTCTACCGATATTAAGAAGCAAGGTTGTTGTGAAAGTTCCTTAAAACAATCTATGTAATGAATAATGAAAGTAGTTACACAGTTTAAGCAAAGTTAGCAATTAATTTTTTTTATTTGCTATTTAACTTTGTGCTTGTATCACCCTTTAAAAAAATACCATAAAAAATCCTGAATGAAATTGAAAATATCTCAATTATGAATGGGAATATAGAAATCAAAATGAGTAATAAAGAATCAAAATAATGTTTTATTAAAACATAAAGTTTTAAATTGTAACTTGAAATCGACCTGAAATTTAAAACTTGTAATAACTATTTATTAGATTAATAAGAAGACTGATTGTGAAAAAAAACCATATTGAAGGGTAACTATGATCATGAGGGGAAAAAATAGCCATGACACTTTGATGATTAAGCTAAACCCTCTATTTTCATCTTGTGTTTTTATCAATTCGTTATAAATAAATCTCTTTTGCATCAATTTGGCCACTTGAGCACTTGTATTGTTAATCAATTAAGTAAAATTTGTCTAAATTAAAAAAAAAAAAAAACTACTCAATAGGAAGGGTGGTGTGCACAATAATATTAATATGAATGAATGAAAAGATTATAATAATAACATTACATGAAGATGCGTACTTTTTTGTTTGTTTGTTTGATACTAATCGAAGTTATGATATTAATTAATTAAAGTACATGGGTATTTAAGTCCCTTAGGGGGGGAAAAAAAAAAAAAAAAAACCTAGACAACACCTAAGAAGAATTTGATGAAATGAAAAATATAGGTGTTAATTCATTGGTAAAAAATAATTTTTTATGATTTCTAACATAATTTTATAAATAAAAATTATTTGATCTTGAAACTCGTATAAAACACCACTATATTGTGTTGATTTAAATAATTAGAAAAGAATGAAGGTAGTAAAGTTTAATTTCATGATTTATTTAATTATCAAAACACTTTAATATCATGTCAAATTATTATTTTATCCAAAAATATAAATTTTTTAAATTATGCGGTTCTTTAAATTTTTCTAGACAAACTTTTTGTTATGCGTTGTTTGTATATTTGTATAAGTATTGAATTGACATGCAGTAATGCTATTTATGTATTTTTAAGCATGCATCAACTTTGAATTGGTTTCTAATTGTGTGTTTGTAGTATTTTTGTCTTTGTTATTTAATTTTATATATATATATAAATGAAAAATTAGATTAATGGTGATGTTTTCACTCAACATTCACTTCCCATCCTTATGCCATGTTTGATCACGTAAAAAATAAAAAGAATTCTTAAAAAAAAACTTAAAAAAAATTATATTAATTTAATTTCCTTCAATTTCTTACCAATTAAATAAATATCCAACTCAAAATACTAATAAATTGAATTATTTTCATCACATAAGAAAGTTGTATATACTTTGTAAAACTCTTAATACTTTCTCAATACACTCTTTTAATTCGATTGAACAAAAAAATTAATAAAATACAAATCCATATCAAACTTCTTCATGGTAAAACTCACCACCATTTAATTGCTTTTACTTATGGCCAATCATCAAGACAAACTCTGCCTTGTAATACAAAGTGAAATCATAACAATGAAATCCATATTATCATAACAATACCATAAACAACTAGAAGGTGGATTTCTTCAATTTTATTTTACAAAGCAAATAACTTATTTTTTCAACTTTTTTTCTTTTTTTACATGTTCAAATATGACATGACACTCACAATTATTTATATTGGACCCATAACGTGAAAATTTGCAATTAACCAATGAAATGCAACAAAAAAACATTATTGATAAATATTGAAATTTAAAATACAATAAAAAAATAGATGGACATTAAATTACAAATAAATTAAAAACTTCATTCACAAACATGTCAATATGGCACATTCCGAGTACAATAACGAAAAAAACTACTTGGGCAGATAAATTTGAAAATCTAAACATGCAAATAATAAAAATAAAATTACTGAAACCTAAATAGAAAAAATTAAAAAAGCTCGAAACGCTATATGTGATTAAGGGTTTATTTGGAAACACGGTTGAAATCTCGTTCCCTTAAATTTTAAAAGTTTTTTATTTTTTGGTAAAAATTATTTTTATATGTTTTTCATATTGTTTTAATGTGTTGATCTCAAAAAAAAAAATTTAAAATAAAAAAACATCATTTTAATGCATTTCTAAATGAAAATTATTTGAACCACAATCGCTACCACAATCACAAACAAACCCAATAGCAATTGTATATCATTCTTTGAAAAAATAAATCTTATTCTCGTTTCTAATTTTCATTTATAGCTCTTTCATAAGAAGAATATATTAATTTTCATTCTATTTCCATTTCATTTTTATTTCTTTCAACCAATTTCCAAAAAAAAAACTTTCATTTTCATTTTCATACTTACATTATCCAAATTTCAAACTTTCAATGACTGTTCATTCTAATAATTAACTTTATCAAATGAGTCCTCCACATTGAGGCCCTAATCCAGCCATGCAAGTAGAATTGTCTAAAAAAACACAATTTTTTAGACCAATATTTTGCTTTCCATTTTCTTCTTTTTTGAAAAAAAAACCCGGATAGAAACTAAGCAATACCTCCATTAGAAAGTACAGATTGATAATTTACATATTTGCTTATGGTGTGTCAAAGGATATTGTTATTAGTATTAATCTGAGTTTTGGAAAACAATAAACCCTAAGAATGTTAATTGCCTGCACAACCAAACAATATTGTTTAGGCTGATAAACACTTTTCTTTGAAGAATAGAAAAAGAAAATTGTTTACTGAAATCTTCTTATGGGCTTTTGACTATATGATATGGGTATGAGTCATGGACGCCTACCCGAAGGGTCAAACCATTGCAAAGAAGTTGATAAGTTAACTAGAAAGATGAAATAAAGGCTGACAATTATTTCTAGCCGTTGAGTGGTTTTGTAATGTACGTGTGTAAATGCATGTATCGGAGGAGTTCATTAGGGCTTCAGGGAAACATATCGTTTTACTAAACCTGGGAGAAACGAAGCAAGAAAAATCAAGCATAGCATCAATTCCAAGAGAGTGTATAATTCACGATTTTGGTAATAATTATTGTTTGACGAAGTTACAGTTCGCTTTGTATTTTCTGTTAGTTAATTATAGGGTTGTTTGGTTCAAATTCGAAAGCCTGTCCACTTACAAACGTCCACTCAATCTCTTCTGATCAGCAGTCATACGTACAGAAGTTGAGCTTTTCTTCTCCAACCTATTACTTTGTTAAAATTGAATGATTGCTGCATGTTCTTGTACGCGATTGTTCTTTTTATTAGTACTATTATTATTCTTTAACTTGATTTTATACTGTTAGTAACTATTTACATACTCGAAAACTTTAACCTTGGACGATAGAGCTCCCTCCCTTAATCCCTCTCTATATATCACTTTCTTGATGATAATGCGTGTGTGTACAGACAGGTTTATGGTTGATGAAATGATGTTGGTTGTGTAGGGCAGTCCAGGTTTGGAGCTCGGATACCACCAAATTTTCTACAAATAGAAAATGATATTGATCCCTTACTTATCTGAGAGATATATATTACTACATATTCGCTCAAGATGACATGTGTTAACATGTTACTGTCACGATTAGAGAAATTAAGCTAATTCGGAGTTTATTGGCAACTCCTACTGCTATTTTGGGTTTTGTTAGCTGCAATTCGAAGCTTCAGCTGTTACTCTTTGCTTTGTTTGTTTCTTCGCTTTTGGCCTTACGCGCAAAATTTAAAGCTGTATGTTCTGGGCTTGAGACATTGTCCTCAATGAGGGGAAATTTCTTAGATTCAGTCAGGTAAAGAGTTTATGCTTGGATAACTGGTAATGTCACTAGGAGTGGATGAGTGGAGGCCTGTGATTGCCTCGATAGAGCAGGTTGTGTAGGTTCTGAAGTGAATAACCAGATCTAACACTTACGTATATGCTTTTTGCCTCTTGTTAGTCTTGAATTAGGGCAGTAACATTTTGCTTTTTGTTAATCTTTGCAGGATCACAAAATAGGACAAATGGAGGTGAAGTTCCAGAAAGGCAAATGTTGGGGGTCTAGCCTCTGCTTCAGTACTTAATATATAGCTAGCTAGCTTCTCTCTTTGCAGATAGTGTTACATCACAGCCTACTTCTAAATAATCTTGTCCTCGCAGGTTGGTCTAAGAAGCTATTCCTAGCTTATAGGAATTAAAACTGTAGTCGTAATGTTCCTCGACTTCTTAATTAGTAAGACGTTAGCACTATATGTCCAGCTCTGTTGTTTCTTTGCTGCAGAAGAAAACTAGTGTCTTCAGCTAATGGTGAAAATGGCTTTTAGCTTCTGCCCAAATGTAGCTTTGGGCCTGCCTCTCACTACATGAGCTGTGCTTTCTAGTAATCCTTCAATTGTCCAAAGTACCAAGTTTTTCTTCATGTTTAATCTCTGGTTAATTTCCTACGTATGCGAACATGTAGTAATTTTTATCTTGAGCTAGCTGCTTTTTCTTTCACTAGTTGATATATGTCCGAATCAATCTGATTCCAGGATACGAGGAGCTTGGATTTCTCCCCAGATGCATGCCTTAATTTATCAGCTACACAAGGATAGTGGGTGGAATACATCACTAAACCACACATAACACCGAAAGATGCCCATCGATGATTTATTGTCAAGGCAGCGTTTTCTGTTTTCTGTTTTCTGTTTTCTGTCTAAAAATAGGTGGTGAAATGCTCAGATGGCTGCCATATTAGTGAAGTAAGAGGTTATTGTCTGATCCTAGCTCGATCTGTTTTTTACGGGACAAAAACTAATAAGCAATAAACAATTTCAGATTCCCTAAACTAAAATATTAGTTAGATATGCCAGCACATAACACTGCCTGAAAAATAATATTTTCAAACAAAATATTTCACTCGGACACAGAAATTCCACGAGAAGTTTAATTAGTTTCTGATTGGAATATTTTTAACAAAAAATCATTCTCTTAGACAAAGGACCAAAGTATAAAAAAGAAAAATCTTATGCCAATATCAAACTCGATAGAAAAAAAATTATGTTTAGTCACCTATATATTTTTTTTTTATAATTTTAATTTTAGTATAAAAATTTATTTTCTTGTCATTTTAATCTTTTAAGTGTGAGAAAGGATAGAAAAATTTTCTTGAGTAGAGAAAATTTATCAATTTGTTATATACATTTGAAAAAAAAAAAAAACTGATTTTTAGGTTAAATTCAATAAGAGGGATCCAATTGATGTGTTTTAGAAACTTTCATCTTACTTGAAAAGTAAATTGAGGTCAAGAGAGGAATATTTTTTCTATTTGATTTTGTATTTTAGATTTTATTTTTTATCCTTTGATATATATATATTTTTTAATTTCATTCTTCAATGTTGAGTTTTTATTGAATTTTTTTTATTAGGTTTTTTTTTAAAAAAATTTATCATTCAATGTTAAGTTGATTTTGAATTGAATCTTTATGATTTGCTTCGATTTGCTTTCTATAAGGTTATCATATTCTTAAACAAATTAATATCCTAACATTTTGTTGGTACTCAATTTTATGAGTGTCAATTTTTATTGTCTCATAATCAAATAAAAACTACTTTTAAAAAAATTCAGTTATTAAATCCAGTGAAATTTATGACTCAGATAGCAGGTTTGGCAGTCGATTAGAAAATTTGGCTTCTTAATTTATTTTTGTATGATTTTTATGGAGTTATCACGTTCTTAAACAAATGTCTTGGTATTAGGTTGGTGATAAATTTTACAAGTATCTATTTTTATTATCATACAATTAAGAAAAAAAACTAGTTTAAAAATAAAGTCATTAAACTCACTAAAGTCTACAATTGGATTTGTGGTCTACAGGTTAAGGCATGAAGTATGAGTTGATCATATATATCATTGTCTTAATATTTTTTTAAAAATATCATCTTGATTTTTTCTTTTTAAGTCAAATCATGCTTTTATGAGTCTTTCAAATTGTTTTTGGATTTGTCAAGTTAACTAAGTTATGTCAAAACAACTTTTACGTGATTTAATTTGAAACTTGGATTAAAAATAAGTCAGGTCGAGAGATTTTAAATTTAACCTATTGCACAGAGTTTAATAACCATGCCTAAAACAATTTCACGGACTAAGTATTTTTTTACATTTAAATAAAATAATCTAACTCATGTCATTGGGCAGGTAAACTATATAGTAACATGACAAAAGAGTAAGTTAACCCTTGGCCCATCACTTGATGTGCCCTTTTGTAACGGTTAGTGACGACAAAATCACTGACTCATTTTTATCAAAGGTGTCCTCCTTGTAAGGTACAACGATATGGAGCAAATAAAAATAAAGAGCATATGGCAAAACAAATATATGATCGCGACTCTTTTGCAACCACTAATCGGTGCAAAGTGATGGGCGCCGCTTGAATTATTGCATATATTTTGCACTCCTACTAGTATTTTACACCACAAAAAAAGAATTTTTTTTGAAAAAAAAAACCTTCTTTTAATTTTCTATCATTTTTTTTTACCAATCAGAATATCGATCTGGTTGCATCAGAAAGATTGGATGCATATTAGAAAGCTCTTTCCCACCTTTTCTTTTTTCAATGATCTTTATATATGACACGATTTAAAATTTTATAGTTTATGTCGGCAAACAAAACATTTATGCATAGTTTTTTATTTCCACTTAATAAAAACGGATTTATTAGCAATGGCTAGTGTTTGAAAAACTCATACCTGAAATCTTGGTAGTGGGTAGGCTGGTGGCTGGGGAGTGAGAAAATAAAATTAAGGCCAAGATATTTATTTTTATTAATGACTTGACGTGTTCTTGTTTTAAACTCAAGTAATATACCACGCTCGAGAACTCCTTGCTCATAGGAAATCACGCATTTGAAGCTCCAAATGCTAGGCCAAGATTTAGCCAATCCAAATTAATTGGAGAATAAATAATGGCTCAAACTTCACTAGATCTAAGATGGGTTGGTCATTAATTGAGGATTTTATTTTTATATTTGTCAATCATTCATGTAATTGGACTGTTTATGAAGTGGCATCTATAGCTCTATTGGATAATATAAGTCCAAATAATCACCTTGCACTCTTAGGAAGACTCCACCAATTGCCTTTGTGAGCTTCCTTTCCTTTGATATACAACAATTTCTTATAATTTTATTAAAACTTTAATTTTGAGTATAATCGATATTGTTTATTTCTTAAAAAAATATTTGAAAATTTAATATTTTTTAAAAACACAAATATTATTGAAATTTTCATTTTAGTTTTTGAAAACTTTAATGGTTCTGATATATTTGATATTTGTTTTTCAAATATATTAATTGATACTCTTCTTTAAATATAATATAATTTAGTCTAATTTGATACTATTTACTAAATCACTAGATAAATAAATTTGACTAAATCATTTTCACATGATTTTTTTTTTTTACTGAATTGATACAAACATCTGGACATTTTTTGGGGATTTCCGATATAACTTAGTTCGAAACTTTATATTTTGTTGATCTCTTAATAATCCACCCCTTCATATTGATACTTGCTAGCTTCAAATAGCACATGATACAGCCTCTATAATGTGTTGAGACAAATTATACATGTTATGGAAAATTTTAGTTATTTATTTTTATTTTTCAAAATTTTAAAATAATTAGAATTAATGATATATTATGATTGATGGTTTGATCATATTTTATATAAGAGTTATTATTATTTTAGAAAAGTAAGCAACGTAAGGTTTATATATATTTTTGTTTTATGCATACGATCAAGTTTCTCAAAGCTAAAAAAACATATTGTATTTTCATACAACAAAGAAAAATTCAAAAAATATACTTTCGCATGGATTTTGACTTTAATAACCAGTTTATTAAAGTCACGAGAATTTGGCCAATATTTTAAAATTTTCAAAAAAAAATATTTTGTTTTGTTTTAGTATCAAGGATTGTGAATTTATACATAAAATATATTCCCAATGTTAAAAATATTCTTTTGATGACGTTAGAACGATTAGGTTTTACTCGATAAGATAAGGATCTCTCTACTGAGAAAGAATTTCTTAAATCATAGACAGAATAACAATTAGAAGTACAATAAAACCATAGCATATATTAGACGAATAAAATAATACAGCTTACCTTAAGTAGGGAGTATTTGAGGTGCTAATATCTTTCCTTTATGCAACCAGTCCTCGTACCCAATCTCTAAAACCAGTTATGGTTCCTAGTTATCAAAATACTAGGTTGTGACTCTCATCCTCTTTTTCCACTAAAAAAAACAAGAATTCATTGTCTCCATATATTTGCCAAGGTAGACACGATATACTTTGAGGGTGGACGATTGCTGCAACGCAGCACACGTGCGACATTCCTACCAACGCTTCTTGATTTTCCATATGATTCATTGGCTTGCTTCCTAATAGCTAAAGAAGCTTATTATTGATCAATTATTTAACACTAGTGATTTCTCCTTTGCACAAGCCATCATACCAAGGTCCACCCACTACCAACAACACCCATAATCTCCTATAAAAATAGACCACCTTACTCAGCCAAAAAAAGACCAACCAAAACCCATTAACATAAACATGATCAACCACCCAATTGACCACCATACCAAGCTACTGCAAACCATCCTTCATGTTTTAATGCAAAATACGATCTTTAGTTGTGATTGGAGGTCGAAGCTATTAGGGGACCCAATAGAAATTAGGTTTTCAGTATGTCTAAGACTACAACCGAGATATGTAGATGGGTTATGTTTGTTTTAACTTTAGGCATCCTATATTCTAGGCCCAGCCAGTCATCACCAGCCATTCATGTAAAGATCTAAGAACAAATTGATAAACAACTGTTTGTTTTGAAGGCTGATTTGGAGATAAAGTACGAAGAACAAAGTAAAGAGCAATGGGAGCAAATACAGGTATACTTGTCCTTTGCCTCTTGGAGATCCTAAAACTCTCGGATCAGGATTTTTTCCTCCCTTCCACCTTCAACTACATTTTATTAGGAATTTTTCTATTGTAATTAAGATATTTGTATTAATTGTTAAATTAATGTTATAAAATTTTATTGTTCAAATTTTTTATAGTGTTTTTTGTTATTTTAGGTTGAAGAAATGCAATTACGATTATAATAAATTAATATGAATAAAAGCAATAAAATATCAATAGAGTCACTAACAGATATAAAAGTTTTTGTTAGTGAGTCCGTTAGAAATATCCAAGCTAATCTTATCAGAGAATTATAATTTTTTTATGACTTTCTAGACTCGTTGATGGAATCCATGATAGATGCTATATCGATAATTCTATCAATGATGTAGTCGGCAATATTCAGTTCATGGCCGACGACATCACCAACATAATATTTCGTCAATACTTATTGAAAAGGATTTTTCATCAATTCATGGCAAGATTTGATTTGATTAAGTTATTTTAATAGGATTTTGTTTAATCAAATCCAAAAGTTTAGGTATTGAAAATACTTTAATCCTTAAGTTAGGGTAATCTTTAATGACATATAGGATAAACATATTTCACGATAAAAGTATTAGAGGGACATTGATTTATTGAAGCCACTAGCTAGGAAAAAATACTTGCCCCCAAACTTAGGATTAAATTAAGATTAATCCTTTCATCAATTATATCATAGATGAAGGATATAAAATATTGAATAATTTAGAGTTCAAATTATTGTTTTGAACTTGCAAGGTTCAAATTGAGGTGGGATATTAACTTGTCTTCTGCCCAAGAAAATTATCAGAAGAGGAAGGAAGCAGATAGCATAACAAAAGCTGTTGCATGATATATATATATATATATATATATATGGCTTGAACTGCTTCTCTGCCACTCTGACAAGCCATGGAGTGGTATCCTATTGAATTAGATTAAAATTCCATTGATATCAAAGCCATGTCCTCTTTTCTTCGGTCCCGGATGGTGGGACTCGCAAAATATTTGCTTAGGATTTTGAACATGGGCTTGCTCAAAGGCTATCCAGCCAATACAGAGGTCAAAATATACTGTAAATTACCTTTACAGATGCTGGTGGCACCGTCTAATAATCATCATCATCATCATCTCTGAGAGAACAAAATGCGTAAAGACATGCCCCAGCTAGCAAGCCCACTTGTTAGTGAAAGCTAGATAGAAGTGCCTTATTAATTATTCAACGGTGGAAAGTTTTGTGGGGACATCCACCTCAAAGTCACTTTGATTACGGGGAATGCACACCATGGGTATGACCTCCATTGAAGCCGATGAGCAAGCTCTAGGACTCTACCCTCGACCCGCATGTTTCAGAAGGGAAACAAGGAGTTTCCTTCATCGATGATCTCGATCGAGTCATGATCTAATATCAATAATCAGCACATAATTTCAGGTTGAACCTTGCACTGCCTTTTCCATTGCATCACTTGATAATAGGGCCCAGCAAGCCGGTGACACAGAGGAGGAATATATGTATATTTTGCTCGGTAAATCCCTGGATTTATGGATGAAAAATGGCTACTTTTCATCAAGAAAACAGGACACACGAGTGGTTGGAAAATCGGAATCAATTGTAATTAACACAACTAGTTAATTAATTAATTAACCTAACATTATTTATTATATTATGGAACATGTTGAGCCCAGCTACATCGGCCGTTTTTAAATCCGTGAATTGGAACATGTTTAGCGCTTACAGCGCAATAGAATTGTTTATGGATGACGTCGTGACATTATGTATTCTCTCGAATAATGATAGTTTATGCTCTAGAAATAAAAGGAATTAATACTCCTATTACATTTATTGCTTTATGCCCACTTACTGAGAATGATGCAAGCATCATGTCACACACAAGAACACTTGGTGTTAATTTGAAGGACAAATTGAGCTCCATTTACATTTTTCCTTTATGGAAGATTGAAAGGCAAGAACAATTCCACAAGATGATGGGCAGTGACTCCAATTGTAGGGTAATAATCATCATATATATCTCAATCATTCTCCGAATCTGATGGTACAATGCACAGTAGAAGTGGGATCTCCATCCATTGACAATGGCAGAACTGAACTTACAGAACATTTGCTTGCACCTCTTAAGAGCTTGTGATCTTCCAAGATTGCAAAACTATAGCTTCCATGAATTGCCTCTGTGGCTCTTGAAGACCAAACTTCAATGAAGTTCAAAGCAATTACATACAGCCTTAAAATATATGATGATACAAATTAAAATCCCACCACGGCTGTTCTGGATGATCATCTTGTCTCCACAATTTCCAAACTTTGACTCCCCAGCTTTTGCATTATTTTTGTTTTTCTCTATATGCCTCTATATACACTAGAAAGAAGAAAATTGAAAGAAAATAAAATTTGAATGAGAAGAGAGTTCCTGATGAGCCCTAATGAAAATTAAAAGAACCTCTAAAATGAATCACAAGGAGAAAAAAGTAAACAAGAATTTGATACAGCTTGACATGAGCCGGACTCTTTTATTTATGCATCATATGGTAACTCTGATATGCTTTCTAAATGGGGTCTCCACACACCAACACGGCCTCTTCTTCGATCTCTCTGGGTTGATATCTTTTCCGATAGAATCTCAGTCAAATACCGATCAGAAATGAGAAGGTTTGCTGTCATTGAAATGGAGTCGGTACCGTGATGGGTCGAGTTGTTGCTTTCACTTGTGTTATTATTGCTCATCTCTCTTCTTTTCTTTCTTGTACCGGAACCTCTTGATGATCGAGAACTCTTGGCTTCTTGTGTTGGTGGAGCTGGCATCAAAAAGTAAATCTTTCCACGTTGTAGCTCTGCATCTGGTGGGACTATAACAATCTTTGGAACAACCCCGTCATCGGATGGTGCAGATGGCTTTTTCAAGATATGTTTTGGATATGCTTTCATGATCTCACAAGCTCGGACTGTTCCACTGATCTCTTCTACACGACCATTAGAGTGTACTATTCTGATTACATCAAGAGCTCCGCATGGTAGAATGCAAGAGATACAGCACCTTATGGTGTCCTTCATGGCTAGTACTTTCTGTGTGATTCTACCACTCTCTCTCTCTCTCGCTACGAGTCTTTCATATTTGAGAGAGAGAGAATAAGAAAGGAGAGCTCTGTAGAAATTGAGGGGGGTCAATATATGAAGAGAAGGAGAAAGGTGAAAGAGAAGGGCCTTTTTTATTTTCTCTTTGTTATCTTACACAATAACAGTGAGAATCAGTCACTTAAAGTGGATTTGGTACGAATTATGTTTTTTTTTTTTAATTTTATTTTATTATATAGACATTTTGTAGTTTTCTTCTCTTTAAAAAGTAGTTTTTTATGAACTGAATTATTTTTTGAAGTTTGTTAATATTATAGAAAATAAATTGAAAAAAAAATTTAGTGTTTTGTTATATTATAAAAAATAAACTGAAAAATAGCATGTAAATGTTTTATTTTTTTTTCAAGTTTATTAAAATAATAAGAAATAAATCTTACAAAATAAAAAGTTGAATGAGAATAAAATTAAAAAAATCTAATTTCATAAATTATCTCAAATAAAATAAATATAAATAAAAATAATGAAAATCAAATCTAACAAATAAAAAATTAAAAGATGATGAAATTAAAATAATAATTTCATAAATTGTTTCTAACAAAATATGTAATAACTAAAAAAATGAGAACCAATTTAATAGATAAAAAAATTTTAATTAAAAAAATAATAAAAAAAAAAAAATAACAATCATAAAAATAAATATTAAAGTTAATATAAAAATGAAATTAAATCAAATTTTAAGAAATAAAATTGAAAAAAAAAATCAATAAAAATATATATAATAAAAAGTTTGAGGATCAAACTTAATATAATCAATAAATAATATGATATTTTAAATTTTTCACAACTTCTAAAAAGTGTTTTAGCGGTTAAAATATATTTAAAAAAATATTTTTTTTAAAATCAAATTAAATTTTTTTTTAGTGAAAAGTATTTTTTAGTTAACAATTTTTCTAATAACAAATATAAAAATATTTAAAAAATAATTTTCGAATAAACAAACACCCCTGTGGTCTCTTTTCTCACTTGCTTAGGATGAAATTAATGGCTTTAATAATTGCACCTCACTCTGTACTTTGGCTTTTGGATCCATCATACGGGGACCCTCCCCTTCCTTACGAGTTCGGCTTGCAAGGCTGGGGGAGCTCATGGGTAAGGGCAGCGCACGTTAGTACATGATCGGGACTGCCGAGAAAGCTACGACAAGACAGACCCTTCTGCGGAGGGGTGATCCAAGACATGCGTGTCAATCAAGATTTGAAATTTGGCATGATACGACTGAGCTTGCCACAAGGATTAGGTGGAGAGACTGCTAGGTGGGGTCGTTTTGGGAGAGAGCTCGGAGTGAGTTGGGTATTGGGTGAGTTAGGGCTTAGAGAAATCTTCTTTTGAGAAAAGGTGCTGTGATCTTTCTGCATCCCAAAACGAGATCATGTGGATTGTGGCTTGTTTTACTCTATTTCTACTGTAGATTTTTCGTTTTTGAGAAGTGCTTCGACCAAAGAGATGGTAAACTGTCTTCTTGCCCTTGTGTCGAAGGACAACTCACCCCGCTATGAGGCGCTTACCTGATCTTAGCTTTTTATAATCCTGTTGCTTGCTTATGTTTATCCATGTATTGGAGAAAAAACAGTGTGATTGTTTGGATTCTTTTGCTCGTGGCGGTCAACACTTGACAGGTTTTTTTTATAGAGCATGTTTGGAGTAGTATGATAGCGGTTGTTTTTCAAATAATTTTTTTGTACTGAAATACATGTCAATGATGTTTTTTTATTTTTTAAAAAATTATTTTTAACACCAGCACATCAAAACGATCTAAAAAATACAAACCGCACTCAATTTTAATAAAAAAAAATTCAAAATTTAATAAAACACAGTCAAATGGTGTCCAAGCAAAACAATAAAATTCAAGAATCCCATCACGACAAGTGAGAAGATTTCTCACAATGATCCTCCTCAGAGTGATTTTCATTACCATACGAATGATTTGCTACAAGAAAAAACTAGTTAAAACTATTTAGTTGTGTTGTAATAATTATTTTTTAAAGTATTGTTTTTTTTGAAATATATTAAAATTTATTTTTAATATTAATATATTAAATTTAAAAAATAAATTAAAAAATATTTTTTATACGACAAAGACAAACACATCAAGCATGTCCCATCCATTAAATGGTTTGGATGTAGATGTTAGTGGGCAGCATGTGAAGTATGGAGAAAGGTCCAATTTCGGAGGTGGTTTTGATGTTGTGACCATCTTTTCTCAACTTGTATCACAAAATCCAGCAACTATTATTAATGCTAAATTAACTCGTCAAAAAATACTAATTGCGAAACAATTAATTAATGCGCATCTGGAACCGTCCGTCCTCAGGCTAATTCCAGGTTTCCGAAAGTGGGGTCCTCTGAAAATAGACGGACATGAAGCAGCATTTTTTTTTATTTTAAAATAATTATTTTTAGATATTTTGATATGATAAACACTAAAAACAAAAATCAAATTTGATATTTTTAAAGATAATGCATTTTTTATATAACTGGGATAGTGAGTATTAATTTGACTGCGAATGCCCACTAACAAAATCTGCCGGGGAAAAGGCCAAAAAGAAGGAAACAAGGTACCAAAACTATCGATTATCAAGAACTGAAAAATAGTTCAGGAAGGCTCCAAAAGTAGCCAGCTTGAATTCAACTACTTCTAAATTTGCGGGATTGTGTCAATTTCCCCCGGGAGAAGGCCTGCAAGAGGTCATAAAATCTGTTTGGAAAAAGCCAATTTTTATATCTAAGTTTGTGAGCTTAATACTTGCTTTCCTTTTATAAGATTATATAAGCATTTAAGATTCATTTTTTTTTTTTATAATATAGTTCTCCCGTTCCTGCAGCCCGCCTTCTTTCTACTTTTTATTCCCTCTACAAATTGTAAGCCGTTGAAAATAATTGAAAATATGGTTATATATATTTTTAAAAAAAATTACTTGAAAATATATTAAAATAATATTTTTTTTAAAAAAAATTATTTTTGATATCAAAACATCAAAATAATTTAAAAATATCAAAAAACTATTAATTTAAAAAATTATATAAAAGAATTTTAAATTTTTAAAAAATATTTTTTCGAGAGAGTTTATATCCACTTTCTAGTTTATCCTTTTAGCTTTCTTTAGCATTCAGATCACGTTTGGTTGATACCAAGAGGGAAATGAAATATACGTATAAAAATGATAATATGTTTTGTTGTTGAGATAAAGATGAATATGTATAAAAAGAAATTATATCTAAAATAATTTTAAAGTAAATTTTTATCTTTTTAAAATAAAAAAATATATAAAAATATGTTTTCTCTGTCCGTTTTGGTCTATTTTTATCCAAGATAATGACTAAATAATATCTTAATGATGTAAAGTTTCTCTCCCAATTAAAAAATCCATTGACAATCTTGATTTTTTTTTTCCCGGCTTAAAAGTTGCATTGTGGGTTTATGGTTGTAGTTTAGCTTTATTTTATTGTAGTAATCAGAAACAAGAAGTGTTCTGATTAAAAAAAACTCGTCATTATAAGAATTAGACTTTAATTTATTTAGAATTTTATTCAAAAAAAAAACAAAAACGAAAAGGTGAAAGGAGCACGAGGCAAGGAGAGCATGGATTGGAAGGACATGTCCCACATGCTAGGCTCAAAATAAATAAGCCTAGCCTTGTGTGGGCTAGGAAAGCCCGCCTATATTTTTTGTTTTTTGTAGTCTTAAATGGATGAATAACACGTGTCTACCCTATATATTTTTTGGTTTTTGTAATTTTAAATAGATGAACAACACATGTCTACCCTATATAGATACTTTGTAAATATAACAGATGGCATGTCCTCCCCTATAATCATTTCTAATCACTAGTGCTAGTTGGAAAATAGATCTTCGAGAAATAAATGGGCATTATTGAACTCTGTGTTACCTAAAAATACATAAATAATAATAATAATAATAACCTCATTTGTAAGGTTAAAATACCTTAAAACTATACTAAAAACTTAAAATTAAATTAAATAAAAATATATTTTTTTTCAATTAGATTAGAGTTCTCAACCACGACCTTATGAAACTTTCATTTTCAAAATGAATCCAATAATTTCAAGATTAAGTTTTTTTATGGCTTACCTTGAATTATTATTTTTTTATGGTTCTTTCTTATCTTAAAGACCTTATGCTAAAATATATGAGCTTATATGGCAGTGTGTATATTGTAATTTTTTAAATAACTTTTCGTGCTATAATACATGCCAATGATTTTTTTTTATTTTTAAAAAATTATTTTTGACATCAGCATATCAAAATGATTTGAAAACATTAAAAGTATATTAATTTAAAGTTAATAAAAAAAATTTTAATTCTTTTAAAAATGATTTTGAAACGCAAAAACAAACAAGCTAAAGTGGATTCAATTGTAAATTTATAAAAATATAGGGACCAAAGTGGTAAAAATCTTGAACGTGATGGACCAAATTTGTTAAAATTAGTATTCCCTTGCAGTGATGTCCATAATACGCATGGTTGTAGGTGAACAATTAAAAAAAACTATTTTCTTATAGTATATATCCTACTAGTCCTATAACTCGCATCATGTTACGTGTACGATTACGAGTAAATTTTTAATACAAGAGAAGAAAACGTCGTTGTGTATGTGTTTTCGGGAAACATGATTTTTTTTAATTAAGAAACAAAAATATATCTTAAAAAATATATGAATTGATAAATCAAAAAATATTTATTAATTTTTATTAAATATTAAAGCGGGAAGTTAATTTTCCTAATAAAAATAAAATATAGATGTACATGCAAGTGTTTCACCTCATTATCTTTTTGTTTATGCATTTTCATTTATTTTATTATATATGTTAATTCTAGTTTTAAGAATAAATAATTTTTATTTTTATAAATGCATCAAGCCAATACAACTTACTTATATAAAATATAAGAGACAAATAAATTACAACAATTTCTTTGAAGCAATATGAGATTAAAGAAACAATTAAACAATTAATTACTATTTTAAAAAAGTTAAAACTAAATAATTTAAAAAATAAAAGAGAGATTATTAATTAAATTTTAAATAGAAAAAAAATAATGAAATCTAAAACAAATAAGACATTATTGAGCCTATTAATAGAGTGTTTGGATGTGAGATAGCTTGTGTTTTTTTTTAGTGAAAAGCATATTATTATAGCTTTTGAAGATGTGGTTTGTGCTTAAAATGTGTTATACTTTTTTAAAAATGTCATCACACTTCCAAGCCAAGTACCCTCTAAACTAGGCCCGTACATGCACCTTGCCGCGCATTTTAAAAAAACCTTTTTTACAAACCTTATTTGTTTTTGTAAATAAAAGTGGGTGATGTATCATTTTGGTCTAGTTTTTTTGTTTAAATGGATGACATTTCATCTATTCTGATATATAACTTTTTGCTTATTGGATTATTTTTTTTATCACTTTTAGAGATTAAGAAATACAAGTATGAGTTTTGGAATCCCAATTTTTTTTATTTTTTTTTAACTTTCTTTAACTTAAAAATATTCTATAAAATTCAATAAATTCATTTGTAACTTTAAAACCGTTTTTAATCACTCTAAATTAAATGAATAAAAAAAACTTTATAGACCTCAATATAATTTTTTCAACACGGATAGAGAATGATAGTACTTTCATTGAACTTCTCTGAAAAAAAAAAAATTCATTGACACAAATATAGGTTTTTTTTTGTGATTGAATTATGGCTATATGAGCACTTTTTTTTTCAATATTTTTCAACAATGTTCTCTTTTCTTTTTCAATAATCAGCTACTAAAATAGGAAAAAAAAATTTGGAACAAAATGTAAAGTATTAAAATAAAAGGGACCAATAAATACACAAATTAAAACTTCATTGAGCTAAGTAAAGTTTTTAACACCAAAATATAAATGGGGTCTATTTTGATTTATTTTAGTTCTCTTTCTATATTACAAAATCAATCTTCAATTCATCATCGGAATATTTCTCAACACTTTGTATATATAAAAGTATGCAAATTGAAAGAAATTTAAATATATAACACCATGCTAATGTAACTTAGGATGATAAAATTGCAAGATCAAATCTTGATGACCAAAATGACAAAAAAGAAAATATGCACTACTCATATGGACAATGTAGTCCACAGTACATCTTAGTTTGGACGCACAGTGAACTTTATTGTTCTGTTTCCATAACATTTTTAGTATATAGGATAATACTATATTTTACGCATAAATGATGCTGCTAGATAATTTTTAAAATTATTTTTTATATATGCTAGGTAATTTTTAAAATTATTTCTTTATATATAATTATAAGAGGATTAATACAAATATCAATAAGAGTTCGAAATATTTAAATATAGAGGAGAAAATGTATTTCTTAAGTCTAAGTCCCCATTTCTTATTTATGTATCTATTTTATATATATAAAAAATTATTAACAATGTCATTTTTTAAATAAGAATCTAATATAATTAAAAGAAATATTCACAAGAATCTCAAAGGGGCCAAAAAAATTATTTTTTGACGCAGAGCTCTCATTTTCATATTAATTTATGTTTTTTGGACGAAACTCTATTTTTTTTACTAATGTTCTTTTAAGCAAAAACTTATCATAATTTAAAAAGAAAATCTCAAACAAAAAAACAAAAACAAAATGTCTTCGTAATTTTTATGTGGATATATGAACAATCAAAGAATAATTAATTTGTTAATATCATATCAAAACAACAAGAAAAAGTCTATCCAGTCCTCATTAAATATTCATGTGAAATCTTTTTTTTTTATAATTCATTGCATATTAAACTCATATATAATTATTGAAAAAGGTATTACAAATATAACTATAAAAGGCCTAATTGTATTTAAAAATCATGGCATAATGGATGTTTTCTAAATAGCATTGTAATTATTTATTTAGATAAGAATTTTATTTTAAACTGGAAAAAAAAAAAAGATTTCAACCAATCTATTTGGAATTTAAAAAATTAATTTTTAATATATTTTAATATAAAAAATACTTAAAAATAATATAATAAAAACCTCAATAACCTCATTTATTATCTATAAGCACCCTTCAATCAACCTTTACCAAAACCTCATGGGTCTGGAAGGTCAGGACTGTGAGCGTGGTTTTCTTTCATTCTTCATGGTCGATGACGAGTCATCATCTAAAATAATTTCAACCATTCTTAATGATTGAAAAATCAGGATATAATCTATTTCAACTTAAAAAATTCAATATAAATCTATTTTTATCTAAAACAAATTATAAAAACCTCAATAACCATATTTACAATTCCAAACCATTTTATAATCAAATTAAAAACTTAAAATCAAATCGAAAAACCTTCTTATACTCAAATTTTATTTTATTTTTTCCTCGATCAAAACAACCTTCATTAAATAATTATCTTCAAAACTAATCATTGATACTAAAATTAGTTTTCTTATTTTTAGGATAATGTGGCTACGTGAAAACTTGGCTATTTTTTTCTTTTGATTTTTTTTTTATTTTTAAATTTATAGGGATTGAAATGTGATAGAGAAAAAGTTTTAACAAAGTTGCAAAAAACTACAAGAATCAAAGTGAAAAAAAAAAAAAGCAAAAAAGTGTGAAGTTAATGAATGTGATTTGTGGGTGTGTGCATGAAAGGTGTATAGTATTGTTTTAGTTTTTTAATTAATAATTAATAGTTAGTACACTTTTTTTAATGATCCTTTAAAAACAAGTAGAAAAGGCTTTGACTTTCTTTTTTATTATATTTCTATTTTATGCAATTCTTTCAAATCAGTTGCTTCCGTCCACACCCTTAGAGAAGCAAATGGAGTGGCCGACACAATGGACAAACAAACTCTGGATAGAGATGTTATTTCATAGTTAGGATGCTAATTCCTAATAAAAAAAAATAAATGGATAGTGTTTTTAAAAAATTAAGCAATTATCTATTTCAAATTTATCAAAGAGATGCTCTATTTTTTTAAAAATATATATTAATGTGGGTGTCTAGGCTAATTTGCGTGCCTCTTAACTAATCTCACGGACCTTAAAGTTAACGATTATATAAGCCTTCAATGACTATCATATTAACAATCATACGGCTTAAACCTAAGATCACATAATGAGCAAACTCCTTAGTCTCACGTTCTTATCATTGGACCACCAACTAGATGGTTAAGCAACTAAGATATGGATAGACTTTATAAAATCTAGCAATTATTTATTTCTTGTTTATAAAATAACATATAGTTATACAACTTCGAGCACGATATGTAAAATAAAAACATTAGAGAAATGTGTGGAATAATATAATATAATTTAATGTAATCAATTATATAATATAATAAAATGGGTTTGATACATAGTTTTAAAATCCGGTCTAGCCCGGCGGGTCGACCTGGGACCTGGTTGACTCGAGGCTGAAACCGGTCCGGGTTGATGAAAAGACACATCAGGGAATGGACCTGGAAAAACCTAGTCAGCCTGGCGTGTCAACCCGGGACCCCATTGACCTGGGTAAACCCAGCTGAGACCCAATTGTTTATATATATATATATATGTGTGTGTGTGTGTGTGTGTGTGTGTTTTTTTTTTTTTTGCTTTAGCTTTTTATTATTGATTAATCCCCGTCTCTCTTTAAATTTCATAACCATATAAGTTTTTGGTAAGCCCTCAGCCTCGAATAATGTAACGGATTTGATTTTAAGATTATCTAGCAAGAGACTTTAGTCTCTATTGATATATAATCTTGTTAAAGAATAATACAAATTATATCCTAGGACATCACTTAAAAGTTTGAGCTATTAGATTGAGATGATTTTTTGACATGGTATCAAAGTCTTGATGACCAAGTGGTTATAAGTTCGAATCTTACAATCCTCATTTATTTGATAAAAATTAAACACAAAGTAATGTGAGTCTGTGTAAGTTTTAAGTCCAAAGAGTTTTTACTTGAAGAGATATATTAGAGAATAATATAAATCATATCCTGAGACCTTACCTAAAAGTTTAAGTTATTGGATTAATTCTATGTTGCATAAGTATTATTAGATGAACATGTGTTTAATTTCGTTCTTATAAAGAATATATTACAAAATCAAAACACATCATTTTGCAAGGTTACAAGAAAAAATTGCAATAACTATCCAGAAATCAATAATGTTGCAAACAAAATATATATTTTACAGAAGTTATCTCGTCTGATATATATAATGATATTAAAGAATTTTAATGCTCTAGAGTCCTCGTACTTAGAACTCTTCCTTGTACAACCCAATGATCCAAACGGTGCAGAAGCCCATCTTGTTGCCAAGAACACCATTAGAAGAGACCCCTTATAAGCCCGAAAACTGTACAAATTCTTCGACTGGAAGACGCCATTATAATTATTGAAGTTTCACATTTATATAAGAATAAGATAAGATTTATGATACAGGACTTATTAATTCTTAACTATTTAAAAATGATTTCTGTCTAATTTAAATGATATTTTTTAAGGTAATAAAGAATTCTTTATTGAAATTATTATAATCAATATAAAATGCATTTTGAACTAATAAAAAATAATTTAGATTATTAATATTTTAGTATAGAATCATTGATCAATTAGCATCATCACAACTATCTATCTAATTTGTTATTTTTTCTATTTAAAAGCAACATTAATGATATAAATAAAAATACAAATAATTATATAAAACCTCAAGAGTCACCTCTCCATTGAAAATTCATCATCTCTCTTCTAAACATGAACTTTATTAAAGAATCACCTCAAAAACCTTCGATCAAATGGGTACTATATCCAAGACTCTCGAATGTTTTTTTCAACCTCTCAATTTTATTTAAAATCACACATAAACTCGAAATCAACTAGAAATAAAAAATCTTTTTGCTCTTAAATATGATTTTTTAGGCAATTTAAAGGTGAATAAACATCTAAGTGGAACTACTCTTATCAAATAAAACTTGTTGACATTAAAATCGATCATTTTAGTAGTCGAAATCGGTGTTAGACTGATTTTCTTTTTCTATCGCTAGAATCTAACAATATCTCTCTCTTCTCTCTCAAACTAGGTGTTATAACCTAATTTCGAACACATTTGGTTTTATATTAATTTCCAAGGGGGGTTAAATTTGAAATTAAAAGATCAGGGATTAATTTTGATAAAGATAGTGATTTGTCAACTTATAAAAAAACTAGGAACTATAATATGTTTTTGTTCTTTTCTTCTAATCTTCAATTTGAAAACAATCATCATGATATTTTAGTTATTCATTTTTAAATTTGATTTTAAACTCTAATCAAGTTTTTTTTTTCAAATACAAAATAAAGAGGAAGGGATTGTTTTGGATTTGGAATTCCATATGTTCTAGGACTCTTGTATTATAAATACAATACCAGTACATAGAAAAAAAAGGGCATATCAAAGATTTCTAGGGTGAAGCAGATAAAAAAAAAAATCTACATAAAGAGTATGTCTAAATACAAGAAAGGGACCAAAAAAAACAAGAAAAGAAAATAACAAAACAAAACAAGTTATTCCCCTTTTTACTAAAAAAAAATGTTCTCATATTTTTCCACTTACTAGCAGACTTTCTCCTCCTCCCTTTATTATGCAAGAACCTCCACCACCCACGCCTAACCAATCAACCTAACACCATTACTTTTTTTTGAATTCGAGGAAACTCCATCTCCCAGAAAGTGTATTTTGTGGGCTTAGGTGAGTGAGTAAAACCCCAGCTGTCCTAGGCTCTTACAAGAGATACACACCCTGACTCGAACTCGAGACCTGCTAAGCAGATTTCAAGCCCTCCTTTTTTATCTTTCTTCACCACAGTCTCTCCCTTTCCAAAACAAAAGAAACCCATCAATCTCTTTTTACACGAAACAAAAACTCACAAACAAAATCGAAGACTTCACTCATTTCTCCTTCACTGTCCACAACCAGCATACCTACTCTCTACCAGGCACCTTTGCTTATATGTTATTTTATATAAAATAAATAGTAATAAAAAAAAAACATAAACCAAGTCTGCAAAAAAAAAAAAATTAAAAGATTGTTTTGAAAATTTAAAGGGTCATGTGTGAAAATCGAGGAGAAGAGAAAAAAAATAAAAAACCACCATCACCAAACCTGGGATTGGTTAATCACACGTGTTGCCCATAAATTAAGAGGTCATTGAGATAATTCTAACACTGCTTAGAAAAAACAGTTTTTGATAGCTAGGAAACATCATGTGCGTCGCTTAAAAACCAACATTGTTGGTAATTGTAATGGAAATAGAGATTTTATCATTTTTTAGTTTTTTCTCAATCATCCTTTTTTTTTTCTTCTCAAACTTGAACTTCATTCTTCTAATTGCTATGTTTTTTTACTTTGATTTTTTTAAAATTGATATTTTTTTTTCCGGTTTTATCTTTCAACATTAAATTAATTGAGAGTTGAGATTCTTGATTGAGGTTGGGTCTAGAATCTAACGGGTTATGAGTTTGGGATATTAACCAAAGTTTAAGACATTGACCTGATTTTTCTTGTTTTTTTTCTTTGCTCTTTTCGAAAGCTCATGTTTTTTTAGTTTTATCTTTCAATATTTATTTAATTAGAGATTGCTCTTCATTATTTTTTATTTGCTTTTTATAGGATTTTTCACTAATTTTGAAAATAACTTGGGCTATCTGATGTTTTTTTATTTGTTATTCTTTGTTAAATTTAGTTTTTTCTTAAAGAAATTTTGTTTTAGAATTAAATTAAATTAGTTGATTATATATAAACATGAAATCTTTACTTCATGATATTTTATTTGGTTTTAGTTTTGGGTCAATGCTTTGACGGTACGTGCAACCTCTTTTGATATTATCATGCAACCTTTTATATTAATGCTAAAATTATCTTGGAGCTCTTTCTAGTGGTGGGATAATGTCCATGATGAAGGAATAGTAAATCTTTAATAGGTTTTTTTTATTTTCTTTCAAGTATGATATTATCATTTTATTTTTTTATAGTTAATTATTTTTTCACTTTATTTACTATCAATATTTTTTTTAATTATATTATTAATTTAATTAAATTTATTAAATCCAATCAATTCAATTACTTACATCTCAGATTTTTCTAACTTCTTTGAAAGTAATGGCATTGGTGAACATCAATTTTTATGTTAAAATTTTTGTGACGCGCTTATCACACCTATAAAAGCACGATGGAACCATTCTTACATGATAATACTCAAGTGTTCAAATTAATCCTCCACTTTCTCCAAGATAACAAATCAATCCAGTCCACCACCAAACCAAACATTCCCAAAATTCGAACCACCTCGTTTACCATCACCAACAATGCCAGTCTTCAAAACCCCATTCAATGGCTACTCCGTCAAATTCAGCCCATTTTACGAATCTCGTCTCGCCGTCGCCACTGCTCAAAACTTTGGAATCCTCGGCAACGGTCGTCTACACGTCCTCTCCTTATCTCCAGCACCCTCCTCCCCTCTAACCGAACTCATCTCCTTCGACACTGCTGATGGCATCTACGACCTTGCCTGGTCTGAATCCCACGATTCCCTCTTAATCACAGCTGTGGCCGATGGCTCCGTCAAGCTTTACGACACCGCCTTACCCCCAACACAAAACCCACTTCGTTCCCTCCAGGAACACACGCGTGAAGTCCACTCAGTCGATTACAATCCCACGCGCCGTGATTCTTTTATTACCGCTTCCTGGGATGACACGATTAAATTATGGACCCTTGACAGGCCGGCGAGTATTCGTACGTTTAAAGAACACACGTATTGTGTTTATTCTGCTGCGTGGAACCCGAGGCATACGGATGTCTTTGCATCTGCTTCCGGGGACTGTACTGTGCGAATCTGGGACGTGCGTGAGCCGGGAAGTACGATGATTATTCCAGGTCATGATTTTGAGATTTTGTGTTGTGATTGGAATAAATATGATGATTGTATTATTGCTACTGCATCGGTGGATAAGAGTATTAAAGTATGGGATGTAAGGAGTTTCAGAGCTCCGATTTCGGTTTTGAATGGACATGGTTATGCTGTTAGGAAAGTTAAGTTTTCGCCCCATCATAGGAATTTGATGGTTTCGTGTTCGTATGATATGAGTGTTTGTATGTGGGATTTTATGGTTGAAGATGCATTGGTTGGGAGGTACGATCATCATACTGAGTTTGCTGTTGGAGTTGATATGAGTGTGCTTGTTGATGGGTTGATGGCAAGCACTGGGTGGGATGAGTTGGTTTATGTTTGGCAGCATGGGACGGACCCGAGAGCACCTTGACAAAGGGAAGTGTTTCCTTTTTTCCTTTATTTTTTTTTTGTCAAGACTTTTTGTATTTTTGAATGGAAGTCGTACGTTTAGTAGTAAAAGTATAAATGTGGTTGTTCTTGTAGTTGTTTATTTATCTGATAGTTGCGAGATTTGTCTCCATGGATGACTTTGTTGAATAAGGTGCTGAATAACCCTGTATATCAGTTTTAATAACACGAAAAAGTTTGTGTTGTTTGTTGCTTCCTTGATTTTTGAGAGTTGTATCTTCTTTGACTTGTTTTCATTCGACATATAATAAGGAATGTTTGACATAGTTCGGGTGGAAATTTTCTTTCTAAATGAAAATTTGACTTCCTTCCTCTCATGTATGAGATGCGAAACTATGGCCCTCCTTTAAGAATTGGTTTGATAAATTTGAAAATCCTTTATCTTATGTTTTGTGATTGACCAAACAAGTGCTATCGAATAAGCATAACAATAAGAGTTAATGCCTTCAGTGTACAGTAGAAATGAAATGTACATTAATTGATAATGCTATTTATCTACCTCTCTATTGTTGAATTACATGCATCGCCATGCACTATGTTTGGCTGATTGAACAATCTATATGCATTGGATCCTGGCACTTTACTTGGTTAGTCAACGGGGTAGAGGGATGTTGGGGAGGTAGGATCATGCTTGGTTTGCAAAACCATCACTCTGTTGTATCTAACTTTGTGATGCTTTGATCTTTTGTTGTTTTCATTACATCCTTTGCAAAATATAAATCAGCATGGCATACAACCCCTGGTCTGTTTAATATTTTTAATTTACAAATGCTGTTAGTAAGAGTGCTAAAATCACTATGTGATTATTAATTAATCTACTCTTTGCCAGGAGTCCTTCTTTAATTGAAATTGAAAGGATGAACTAAGGGTATCTAGTGGACTTGATTCTACTTTGCAATATTTGTTCTTCCTATCTCATATTTCCTGTGCCCTTGAATAGCACCGATTTCTTTTTGATAAATATTTTTAGTTAGCATTCCTCTATAGCAATTCTATGTGTTTCATGTACAGGATTTACAGATTCTGTGCAAGATCATATTTGATTTTGGGGTTTGAGAGTAGATATTATGCTTTTGTCACCATATTCTTGTGTTGAATTTAGGGGTAACAATTTGCATTTACCAGTGAGATTCTTGCCTTTTGTGGTTACATAAGTTTCTTTTTTGATAAGAGAAGGAGAGAAAAAAGAGACAAGGTTGGGATCAGGCCCTCCTGTTATATTTAAGTTTTAGTTCTTTTATATAGAAATTCGATTGTTGAATAGTGTATGGGAGAGGATCTACTCTTTTTAAGGTTACTATCTTAGCCTAAGGAGTAGCCTAAATCCTATGCTGATAGAATTTCGCCTCTATGCAAGGGGAAAGCCACCTGTTCTCATTTTAGCTTCCAATCACCTAGGAAGACCTTTGATTTCCTGTTAAGATATGATTCTTTATCCAAAAACTTATAAGCATTTATCTTTTGCTTATGGTGTTTGGATGGCTTTAAAAGTGACCTCAGGTTTTGGGTTGGAGATTCAAACCAACTGTAGTGCAATAGATGAACTGTTTATATAAATAGCTTTCTTGTGTTTTTTTTTTGGATATCCAAAAACATGAAGGGATGATGGCTTTTCAAGGGCATGGCACAAGTTAGTTGGGTTTGCTTGAAAACCAACCCAGCTTCAAAGTTGGATTAGCATCTTCCTACTCAACACAATACCTCTCAGACATGAAGTGGTTATTCGAGGTTAGGCTTAAACTGTTTTAATACACATGCAGAAGCTTCCCGAGCTTGATTTGGAGTAGATGGGTACATAGAAGCTCTTGGAGTTTGTTTGCCTAGAGCTGAGAGATGAGGGTTTACATGATATAGCTCATGATGTTCCCTAGCTCATATTGATTGTGTTGGAAAATTAACATGCTGTTACATTTCCTCTTGAACTGAATCTGTCGAGTTTTTATTTTCTTAATGAGAATCTTTGGATAGTGTCTCTCTGCATGGTAGACAATCTGATGAGCAAAGTGGCATCGCAGAAAGCCAACGCTTTTCTTTCACATCAGCACCTGGCTCGCTATGATGCCTGGACAACTTGTTATCTTCTTACTTGCATTCCAGTGTGATTAGGAAAAAAAAAGTTGTTACACTTTGGCCTTTTGATAGATTTGTTTACTATCTTGTAGTGCGCGTGTATCCGATTTTCCTAAGTGGATGAGATCAGGTGAAGCTAATGCGGTTGAAGTGGCATTTATTTCATGTGATAACTGAGATGGGTGGTATTGTTGAATTATAGGAGTAAATGGCATTTATTTCTAATTAAGTAATAAGTATACAATGGATGTATTTGAACTGAATTCAGTCAAGTAAAGCTGCTGGATTCCAAAACTTGGCTAATTGTGCAAAGTCTATCCATTCTAGATCATTTTGCTTGTTAGCTCCTTATTCGTCACTGATAGCAGTGTTGAAGTATGGTTTCTAAGTATTAGCAGCCGTTGACGAGATCCTTGGTAGAAGCAGGGATCATAATCAGATGCATTTCTGTTTTCAGTTTGTCTTGTAAAAGCCCAGGCAACAACTGTGTTATAGTGCTGGGTTCCATGAAATACAGACAATTTAGTCATCCTGTTGGATTCAGACTATGACTGTATAGCGTAGAAGTTTTTGTGTTGACCCTCTCTCTCCTTCTCTGCAATTCACTTCATCTGTCAATTTATTGAACTGAGTAGGATTCATGAAATTGTAGATGAGTAGTCATTGCTTGGAATTCACTGTTAAATTCTCTGTTGTCATTTTAGGCTTGGTGAGTGATTTCTTGCTGCATGAATTTGGTGTGTAAGATATAATTATTGTTTTTTATCTATATATATATTTTTTAAATAAAGCTGTCCTATTTCACCTGCAAATTTATTAATATGAATGCCTACAAAGCTACAACTTATTGGTGATCTTCACCTACTTCATTTAAAAGGGCATTTGTAAAGAAACCAATGCGTGTAATGGTGATTTTTGAAGGGCAATTTTTTATTAACTTCGCATTCATGTTAGTTTTGCTTTTATTATTTTATTTTATTTTTATTGATTTTGTATCTGTGTTAGTTTTATTTAGTAAAAATATACTATTTTCCGTACTCCTTTTAATTTCAAAGTTTCCATTCATGTTAGGTGCTTTATCATTAAAGACCTTAAGAGAAATATTAAAAACAATCTGATTTTATATTATTGTTAGACTTTTTTATTAGTTTTTCTTTGTTAATATCAGTTTCACGCCTATTTAAAAACTTATAAGGCATAACTCATTAGACTTTAAAATCAAAAATAAAATTACGTTTGTAAAAAACCTATTTCAATCATTTTATGCTTCTTGTTGTATTTATTATGCTTCCGACTAAATCAATCCTTCTTCACATAGTCCGATGATCTGTTTCACTTACTACAACCTTTGTTACTTGCCATATTTAATCAAGTAAAATACTAAATCACGAGCGTTTTTCACTATAGCTCATCCAGAAGTGAAATGTATCTGGGCAGTGAAATTATTATTTTACCTTTCTTCTTTAATTTTTAAAGCTTTACTTGAGGGGTAGGATGATCTTTACACTTGATTAATTTATCATTCTTTTTTTTTTTTTTTTTGATTTACGTGGGTGTCCGGGTCAGCTTGCGCATACCACGACTAATCTCACGGTTCACTGAACATTCTGCAAACCCAGTGAGCATGTAAGACATCGCGGGGGTGACAGACGTGCACGGTGAGGTTTAAACCCAAGATGCAGAGGAAGGGAACAAGTCCCTTCAACCGCTGGGTCAAGACCTCAAGTGCGATTAATTTATCATTTTTAATTTGTGTGGAGGCAGTATAATCTTTTTATTTTTTAAATAACAATGCAATTATTATATTGCCCTTATGAGTAAACAATAAAAACATTTGGTCCAAGGGTTGTATGGTAATTTTAATTTTATCATGAACAATTAAATTATATAGGTACCCTTACTATGCAAATTTGTTAGTCTTAGTTTCAGGGGCTTGATTGTCATTTCTTAATGGTTTTTTTGTTATTGTTATTTAATTTAAGGGTCATTTTCATTTTTTTTTATATAATTTTATGAACAATTAAATTACTCTATTACTTTTGCCATTCAATTTTTTTAGCCTTGGCTTTAAGGGCTTGGTTATAATTTCTTAAGGGTTTTTTTTGTTATTGTTGTTTGGTCATAGGGCATAGGGGCATTTTTGATACTATGTACATAGAAAAAGGCTACTAACACCTGTCTTACACATATTAGGCGGCACATGTGGTTGACAATAGTGGTTAAAATCAAGCTTTTGCCACATTATTTGATGCATCTCGACATTCTCTTTCTTCATGTGTGGTGCATGTATAGTAGTTATATCTAGTTTGGTACCAATTGACTTTTTTTTCCTTATTATTCTTCCTTGGATTTACGTGATGGCCATGTATAAAATTATATTAGCCCTTCAATTTCTTTGTTCTTTTGATTTAGTCCTTCTTCTCTTCATTGCAATTGTTTTATTTACATTGATTCTTTTCATCATTCTTTTAATTGTTATTTTTTTTTTGTTTTCAATCATTTTCTTGATTTATTTGTATTTTCTTCAATTCCATCTTTGAGCATTTCTTTTCAATAAATTTTAATGTCAAGTTTGGTGCTAATTATTTTAATTATTATTTGTTTAATCATTTTATTAGTTGATTTTTTCCCTTAAATTTCATCCCTAAATATTTAATTTCATTTAAATTTTCCCTTAACATTTAATTTCAGTTGGTTTTTATGTTGAATTTAGTGCTAATTCTTTTAATTCCTATTTGTTTTGTTTTGCATTGTTTTTTTTATTGAATATTTTTTTCAATTTCATCCGTTAATATTTGTTTGATTGTAAATCTTGTTTCTTTGTTTTTCAGGTTTATTTTTAATAGGATCACTTTGTCCAGGTTATAGATATGAAAAATTAGCCTAGATGGACTTTGAATTTTTTTAAAATACTTTTTTTGCTGATATTTTTTTTTTACTTTGCTATTTTTGGGATAATCCGAATTTCATGTAGACAGACTTTCATTATGCCTAGCTTGTCTTACCTTTGCTATTTGCCCCAAACGTGGGAAGGCAGTCAAGGAAAAAAGATCCTTATTCGGACAAAGGGTAGTGGCTCACTCAACATGGTGACCCCGAGGAGCCTGAAGAACTATGCGAGAAGTACCTTGAAGTGGGGAATGAAATAGGAAGTTTGAACAGCATCTTTGAAGATACATCTCCTCATGTCTTCAACAGTTTTTACGACACGACAATCAAATCTGTATTATCGAAGCTAGGCGTTTCATTCAAAAAGGCGCAGAACGGTGCAGGAGATGGAACAGTAGCTAGAGCTGGTTCCGGATCAGGCAACAGTGGTTTCAACCGGAGAAGGAGCCATTGTTCCCGTCCTATACTATAGTTCTCGTCCTGCCTTCCCAACAGGACAGACAGGTTTGCTATTCGACTGTCGGAGGTTCGAAACAATCATATGTATGATTTGTTCACTAAAGGCCTTTTTTTTTTAATCTTTTTTTAATATGTTTACATTATATTGAGAAGTGTCCATTTTTTATGTTTTTCTAATGTGTTTAGCCTTTTATAATATTTTTTATAGTATAAATTTAGTCAATCATTTTTATTTGTATTTATCATTTAAACCATGAGTTTTTTTTGAGGATGGATTTATCTTTTATTTATTTAAATAAAAAATTTTAGTAATGGGTAAATATTTTATATTTACATTTTTTTTGTAGTTATTATTAATTATTTTTTTATTTACGTAAATGGTTATTGATTTATTTAGTTAGATAATTTCATAGGCTTTTCAAATGATACTCTTATTTTTTTCATGTAAAAAACACATTAGAGCAGCTTGCATACCTAATTTTTTTTTTAAAAAAAGATAGAACCTACATGCCAAATTCATGATTTTTATGTTTTTATAGGTTTTTTTACACTTCTTTTTTTGAAAAAAATATTATTTTTTTATTCTTTACACTTGCCTATTTGTACCAATCTTTATGTTTTTTTTTTTATTCTTTTGTAATTTGTCTTTTAATGTTATGTTTCTTTACAACTTTTGTTTTTGGAAATGCATTCTACATAGATTATAAAATTAGTGTTTCATTGTAGCAATTGCAATATTATTCTATTTTTTGGCAAGGTTAAAAATTAGATTGAGATATTATATATCTTTATTAATATATATGATTTTTATTATATTTTATTATATATAAGCATCGAATATATAATTCATGATTATATTTTTTACTTAATGTAAAAAAAACATATTAATAACATATGTAGGTAGACGAGTTAAGTAACACAGTAACACTTTATTTTTTGTATTTATTGACACAAATAGTTCTCATAGATTTTTTAATTTATAATTAGAATTTTAAAAAATAAAATTAAAAAGCTTGCATATTTTATTTTATTTTTATCTAAAAACTTTATCCGACTCACGGCGAGACACAGGTGGGGCCTAAACTTGGTCTTTTTATTTTCATTTATAATTAATTTCTTGACATGCAACGGTTGATAGTTCATAAGCTATGATGGTCAATAAGTCCAAAAAGTATACTCAGTTATGTAGTTGGTTTGAAATCCTCTTATTCTTTTTCTTCGAATAAGAAGGCTATTCGTAAAGGATCATGGTAGCCGTCATGGATTGAAATACCCAGTTATGTAGTTGGATTGAAATCCCATAGCCGTCATGGTCATGGTATTAAGTAGTTTTTTGTTTTTTGACCTAATCTCATGAACAGATGAATCCATTTATGGATGGAAATGATCATCAACTGATAAAAGATGAGGCAAATTCTTTGTTTACGAAGGCAAAAAGAGGAGGATAAAATAAGCCCATGAGCACGCCCTGGCAAATAATAGGTTTTGGATTACTTTATATGAATATTTTAGAAAAAAGTTTGAAATTTGTATCATTTAATTTGGCTTGATCTAATCTAATAGTTTTGGTGAACGAAATTGACGCTGTATCAGTGAATTGGTTGGCAAGTGTCAAAAACTATAAATGAACGATCCATCTACCAGTTTACTGCACTTCTGTAATGCAAGACTAGTAGCTAGCTAGACCAGTACTTTTTATAATAGATTTTGACTAATCACCATTCCCAGATTATCCACGACAGCTTAAAACCATTTTATTCAAGAACTAGAAATTCTCTTAAATTTGTGAGCATACATTTTTTTAATCATTGAGTCAGCCAATATAAGAGTGCCAGAACGATGTTTGTGCTGCTGTAGCTGCAGTACTTGAAAGTTTTAGTCAGAGAGCTTTTTCAAGAAATGAAGGTCAGCTTCAAGAAGATATTCGGAGAGAGCCCACTCGTAAAAAACATAAGATCTTTTGTGCACATTTAATTACACCCAACAAAAGAGAACCACGTTCATCGTGTTAGATTGACTGGTAGATGTCTCGGGCTCGCCGCCTGTGCGCCACTCACAAGTCAAGGGATATGAACAGCAGATGATCACCTAACCCAAAATAGTTTGGTGCTACGAGAGAGATAGGTTCAAGTGGTACGGTTTTAACTACCAAAATACCCTTTACAGTTCCTATGATTCAATCACTTCTAAACTCAAAAGTCGTTTCGGTCACTTTCATAATTCAGATTATGTTACCCCTCCCTCCAATTTTAAAGGAAAGTGAGAGATGAGGACGTGTTTTTGAGCTGACTGGTAGGCTTGATCGGGCTTATAGTTTTTCACCTTATAAATTCTCCATATAAAATTGCGGTGTAGACAGATCAGAAAAATCAATGATATCAGAGATGGAATATTTCAAGAAATCCCAAATTGTTCGTCTAATTCTCTTGCTTCTAGTTGGGCTAACAAGCGTGTCTTCTAGCCTCCCTAGTAAGTACTCTATAGTTGGCAATGGCTTCAGTGAGCTTCCACCAGATGAAAGCATCCTTGAAATCTTTCAACAATGGAGAGACAGGCACCAGAAGGCTTACAAGCATGCAGAAGAGGCAGAGAAGAGGTTCGCGAATTTTAAGAGGAACCTGAAATATATAATTGAGAAAACAGGAAAGGAAACAACTCTGAGGCATAGGGTGGGGTTGAACAAGTTTGCTGATTTGAGCAATGAGGAGTTCAAGCAACTTTATCTGTCAAAGGTGAAGAAACCCATCAACAAAACGAGGATTGATGCAGAAGACAGCAGTCGGAGAAACTTGCAGTCGTGCGATGCACCTTCCAGCTTGGACTGGAGGAAGAAGGGAGTTGTCACCGCTGTTAAGGACCAAGGAGACTGTGGTAAGCTTCCCTCGGTAAATTCATGTAAAATGACAGTCAGTGTAGAGATTAATCTATATAATGCTAAATGTAAATGATTAATCAGATGTTTCGACATTTATCATCCTTAATCCGAGAAAACATTAGTTTGAGAAATCTTAAATTTCGCGAGCATAAGTATTTGTGTTAGAAATGTCAATATACAGTATCTAGCAGCACCAAGTTCTGAAAAAGGAAGCTAGGCCTTAAAAAACAAACCTTTGACCTGAATTGTACAAATCTTTGACCTAAATTGTTGCTTTAAATTTCAACTTGTTTTTTTATTAAAATTTAATTATTTTTTATTTTAAATTAGTTATTTTAATATCTTTAAATCTTTTAATATATTGATATTAAAAATAAATTTTAATAAAACACAACTGCTTTTATGCTCCAATCAAGTGACCATATTTATTATAGCACATGTCTCCATGCTTCTTTCTTAGACCGGTGGGCAAATACTGTGCAATCATTATTATTCCCCGTTTTCTACGTGCATAATATCATGTCATTTATCGAGAAATAGAAAATGATTGGCGTGGCTTGTTTTCGGCCTCACATGCTTTACTCTCGGATTCTCTTCTTGATATAGATGGAATATCATTTGCCCATCCAACGACATGTCCCTCGAATAAGTCGAAGAAAGTGTTTGTTTTCACTATTGAATTTGTTTTTAATTTTTTTTTTCACTTGAAAAATATAAAACTGATTTTATTTTAAACTGATAAAAGCAAGATTATGAAATAAACTTGTTTATTTAAGTTAAAGTTATTTCTAATCAAACAAATTTATGATTTTTCCTTAAATGAAAACTCAAAAGCAACTTAAATCAAAATCCAAAAATCATGTAAAAAATAACCTTAACTAGAATATCTCAATATTCAGCACATGAATTTCTAGCATTCAATTACTGAAGTTTTAGTTATGCTATTCTATTTCTCGCAATTCTTTCTTAATTACAATGTTATGTCAAAAAAAGAAGGTAAATTCATTCTGAGTTTCCCGACATCCAATGTTATCCGATTTATGTCTTGACATGCTTGTGTGAGAAAACAATAATTTGGTCTGGACATGAAATGTTCACAGGAAGCTGTTGGTCATTCTCTTCAACTGGAGCCATGGAAGGAATAAATGCCATTGTCACTAGCGACCTGATTAGCCTCTCAGAGCAAGAGCTCGTAGACTGTGATACAACCAATTATGGGTGTGAAGGAGGCTATATGGACTATGCTTTCGAATGGGTTATAAACAATGGTGGAATCGATACAGAAGCTAATTATCCTTATACAGGAGTTGATGGTACCTGCAACACAGCCAAGGTTTGGTCCCTCTGTATCAATATAACCTCTTGATGTTGATTTATACTCAGTAGGTTAAGTTTACAGAAATTTTAGGAAACGTTTTTACTTCGAGAAAATTCTGAATGTATCTTGTTTGTCTCATTGATGGTGTTTCTACTTGATTAGGAGGAAATAAAAGTTGTATCCATTGACGGGTATAAGGATGTAGATGAAACGGACAGTGCACTCTTGTGTGCTGCTGCTCAACAGCCCATTAGTGTTGGTATTGATGGTTCTGCGATAGATTTCCAACTATATACTGGTGTAAGTATCTCTTCTCTGTCGTGCGTCTTTGGAAATTAAGATTCTTGTTCGAAAGTGTGGTGATAAAAGTAGACTGTTGTGACTTGCTCAGGGAATCTATGATGGTGACTGCTCTGATAATCCAGATGACATTGATCATGCTGTTTTGATAGTTGGCTATGGTTCAGAAAATGGTGAAGATTATTGGATAGTGAAGAATTCATGGGGCACATCATGGGGAATCGAAGGATATTTCTATATAAAGAGGAACACTGATTTACCTTATGGTGTATGTGCAATCAATGCAATGGCCTCATATCCAACAAAAGAAGCTTCTGCACAATCTCCAACTAGTCCTCCATCGCCTCCGTCACCGCTGCCTCCACCTCCACCAACACCAGTGCCACCTCCCCCCTCCCCTCAACCAAGTGACTGTGGAGACTTCTCCTACTGCCCGAGTGACGAGACTTGCTGTTGCATTCTTAACGTCTTTGATTACTGTCTTGTCTACGGTTGCTGTGCATATGAGAATGCTGTTTGCTGCGCTGACTCTGAGTACTGCTGTCCCCGTGATTACCCTATTTGTGATGTTGAAGAAGGGCTCTGCCTCAAGGTAAAGAAATGACAAATGACAAGCTATCAATTCAAAGTCTTTTTAAGTCATTAATCAGTATTTTATTAAATTATATGGCATAAAGGAAAGATGATTTATGAAAATCTCATGTGCGTGTGTGACAGGGCCAGGGAGATTATCTGGGAGTGGCTGCAAGCAAACGACATATGGCTAAGCACAAGTTTCCCTGGACCAAGTTGCAGGAAAGAACCAAAACGGACCACCGTGCTCTGCAGTGGAAGAGGAACCCCTTTGCTGCAATGCGTTGAAGAAAAAAGAACAGAACTTATGATCCCTGAAGCTTTTGAATGTCGTCGTTGCTCTGGCCACTACGTCTTTTCCATATGCAGGCATTTGGCCATCCTGCTATGAACATATGTTCTTATGTATGCAGCAGGTAAAAGCAGAACAAAGACGATCCAAGGGAAGCTAGGATTATGTTTTTTTCGATCTTCTGGGACACGAATTTCAATTCTCATTAGGACTTTACTTTGTTCTTTCAAGATCTTTTCTTCTTGAGTCATATTTACTGTTGTCTTGTTACTGCTATATCTCTTTCCCAGTTTTATAAACAACTGGACTCGTCCAGGGCATTGAATCCTTGGCTGTAAAACTCTAGGCAATTGTGAAAATTCACTTGAACAATTAACTAGCAGAAAGTCATAGGGGCCATGAGAATCCACAAGGTTTACAAACTTTACAAAACGATTCCAGCAGAGTGGTTCAATTGGCAAAAGACTGAGTGGGAACTTGGTAGATGCTCTCAAATAACTATCTCAACCTGAAAGTTTAAGTTTTTAGGTGATGTTTTAGGATATAATTTATATTATTCTCTAACACACCCTTTTAAGTAAAAGTTCTTTGGGTTTGAAACTTGTATAGACCCACGTTATTCTATACTTAATTTTTATCAAATAAATAAAAGTGGTGATATTCAAACTTGTGATCATTTGGTCATCAATATTCTGATATCATGTCAAAGAATTATCTCAACTCAAAAACTTAAGTTTTTAGATGAGATCCTAAAATATAATTTATATTATTCCACATATGCTAGTTTAAATTATAGCCGGACATAACCTAAATAAATATGGCATGGGACTGAGCCCAATAATATTGATAAGAAGTGGCATCAAAACAGGCCCAAAATGACGATGCACTGCACCAGTGTCCGTTCACTATGTATGGATGTTAATTGAAGCAGAATAAATGAGATCCAAGGGAAATTGAGATTAGTATGACTTGCAGGTGCAAGTTCCTGCTTTTTTCGTCGTACTAGCAGAAGTCTTCAATTTAACATATACAGAATACATGAGCCCACGAAAGAATGCCTGACGATGGCAGAGGCCGAGACAGAGGTTTATACTTTGAAGATCTCCCACCTCGAGTTTGAATCTCTCTTCGATGTGATGGTGACATTTGACAGCGAGAATGTTCTGATCACATCAATGTCCTCCACTCGGCGCCCTCTATAACTCTGAAGTGGCAGGGATTTTGTACAAGAACGCCCTCTTCTTTTTAATGGATTTTAAACCTCTTTATCAATATAGTGCATTCATGAAAATTTAATAATTTTTCTAGATGCTAGTCCTAAAGTTTGAACCTAAAAAGTTAAGAAATGAAGCCAACTTCTTTAACCAATTAGCCAATATATTATGAAAATATGACAAATTATAAGTGGCTAATTAAGCTTAAATCTAATCTTATTTTCTAATTATGTTTTGACCAAAGGGTAATTTGATATTAAGCTTATATCTAATTATTTTCTAATTTTAGTTTTGCTCGGTAAGGTTTTTTAACTCTTAGAGTACCATCAATGAATTTGAGTGGAGATTATTATAGTCATGGTTATAAAAAGAAACCCCGAAGAAATATCTCAAGTTTAAAAAGTCAGTATTATCTATAAAATATATTTGGAGTTTTCAAATTTATCCATTAATTTCCTCTCAAAACAATGTTTATCTTAATTGGGTCATCAATAGATCAAAATTCTCAAATGGGTTTTTAACAGAAAACATTAAATTCTCTTAATTGAACCATGGATGAGAGTATCCAACTGAGAATTTCTAAAAGATAAAGCACTAATTAGGATGGGCTGGACATGTTCGATGTTACCGGAAAGGGCTCCGAGGGGTCCAAAACGTCCTGATGGTGCATTCGGGGTCCCAAATTTCCTGATATTCCCTTCAGCTGAGTGGTGAGTTCACGGTGGGCAGGCGTTGTCCGGCACCGACTGTAAATGGTAGGGCACAAGAGTGTTTTGTCTTCTTTCTAACAAAAGATTACAAAGCCAATTTGCTCTCTTTTTTCCGTCTCCCTCTCAATTTGGCACAGAAACTATTTCAAAGCCCAACCAAGAAGCAAGCAATTCCATGTTTCATACGCTGCAAAGGTATATTAATTGCTGTATGTACCCTTGGCCAGCACAATTTACATACAAGTTCAGGGAATATCAATTTGAAAGTAAGGATCCCATCTTCCCATGTTTTTTTTTTTTCCTTGTTTCGAATTAATTTAAAAAGAATACAAATAAACCCAAGAAATTGTAGCTAAAAGCGGTAGAGAGACATCATGGAGAAGAAAGCGGAGTTCTAAATTGGGATTTATCCATGTGGAAATAACTTTTCAAGTTAGGCAACCCAAACAAATGATAAAACATGGTTTAATCCTAAAAAAAAAATTATTGAATTGATTCTGTCAACTCGAGTTAACTTGTTAAATTCACAACTAAATCATAAACATGACTACAATGAACTAATTTAGTTGGATCATTTGTCTCTTTTTTTTTCCCTTTTCTTTTCTTGGTTGGGCCTTTATTAGGTTTAAGTACGATAAGATTTAGTACCAAACTAAACAGTTATTAGATAATCAAATAGCAGATTAAAAAGAAACTAATTGGCATGTGTAACTCACATGTTAGCAAGAAAGGAAGGCCACTGCATTATACTGGTAAAAATATCCTAAATAATGCTAGAAAAATAATAAAAGAATTTCAAATAAAATAGAAATAAGAATCATAAATCAACTAATAAATTAATACAATTATCACACAGTATTTTCTGAAACTTATTGCAAGGCCCTGCCAATACTTATTGCTATGAAATTTTAACTTAATATAAAACAAAACCTTTATAATCTTATGGTGAAATTTTAACCCTATCCAACAGTTGGTTAAAGAATTGTGCTTATCAATGTAAAATTATGTATTAGAAAATATAAGCTCAAAACCGCTTCTAGTATCCTTAAATAATAAGAAAACCTTGTCAATGAAAAAGTCAACAAAACAAAAAATAAAATACAAGTTGTTGATATGGAAACTCTTGCTTAAACACTCTTAATTGTTGCCACTTATATTGCCTTTGTAGAAAAAAAATCATTACTACATAAAAAGTTCATAAATTATAAATAGACAAATAGCAAACAAAAAATTATCAATTTTTAGCCAGTATCGTGGTGTAATACCAAACTTCAATTTACCTGACACTTTAACTCTATAAATGAAATATGTTTTCTAAATTTTTTTGATAAAATTTCAATCTCATCCTCGAATTAAATTAAGACTTAAACTTGTTAGTATAAAAATACACATTAAAAAAGATTTAGCCAAAAACAAATATAATGGTCCAATCTTTAAGAAAGAAGAAAAATTCACTTTGAATTCATAATGTTGGCGTGTAGTAGTTAAAATAGTAAAACGTGTAGCGCTTTTAGTTTTCTTATTTAATTCTCTATGCGTCACTAATTAGCAGTAACCTCTCGTACATCTAGAAATTTTTTTATTTTTTATGGTTGAATATAAATTATCGACAATTTATGTAATTGAGTGTAATTAATGAGGCAGGAGCAATGGAGGATTGCAGGGTTTTCTTTGTTTAATTCAACATTAAAATCTTCCTTAAATCATGGTCAACAACGGCAGACGATGTAATCAATCAGGAGAGGCAAGACATTTAGTGGAATGGTTTGTGTCCGCAATTTGAGGGAAGCTAACGAGAAGATATTGGGTGAAAAAGAAGACATTTTCAAATGTACTTTATTAAGTTAGGTATAATTTAGACAAAAGTTCCCCTAACCATGTGTTATGTCTTTTTTCTTCTTTGTTTCCTCATTGCTCTTTATGGGATCTAGTTAAGATTTCATTTTTATTTGGCTTTCTACTTTGATATAACCTGTGATTTTGGACGTATTTACGTATTTATATTCTTTATTTTATTTTTTTAGTATTCTTATTTATTTGATATTGCATTTCTACTTGTATTTGTGTGAGTCTTAAAATATTTTTATTTTAAAAAATATTAAATTGATATTTTTTTTTAGTATCTTTTAATAATTTTGATAGGTTGATTTTAAAATAAAAAAAATTCTCATATATTTTAAAAAAAAATATCATGAAATAAAATATTTTAAAATTAAACCTCTTCCCGCACTCCAAGTCGACTATCTTTATCAAAACTCATAAATATCTTATTTATTATCTTTTCACTATTCACTCATTCAAGAGTTTATCTCTCCATCATGATTTTCCATTTTTTCGCGCTAATTATTTCCTAAGTTTCTGTACTCTCCGGGTATTCTTATCCCTTGACACGTATATTTTCGATAGCACAACACAAGAAGTAATCTCACCATAGGTACGACCACTTGTCAGATCACCCCCCTAACTAACAAAGTACTCTTAGCCCTCACTGGCCGCAACATTCTCTCACTTTTCAATTAATATATAAATTTACACAAAGATATCCTTATTGTAAAAAAAGAAGAAGTTAGGGTTGCTAAAATAACAATATTGTCTCTTGTTAGAGGTGATTAAAAAGAAAGTATTAAAAAAAAGAGCTAAATCATGTTCAAAAACTTAGGCATAATGTGAACTTGTTTAAAGAGTAGTTAAGATAATCATGAAAATATCAATTTAAACTTCAATATCCTTTATATATATATATATATATATATATATATATATATATATGAACAGAAGATTAGATATAAATTAAAAACATTGTGGCCAATATTAATATTAAAGATCTAGACAACGACATTTGAAATTAGGGTTATCAATGTAAAATAAGATATTGTTCTCATTGTATCAATTGATCAAATCAATGGCATTCCATTTGGCTTCACAATGAAAGGTGTGTGCTTCTAATTGAACTACCAAAATTTGATTCTCAAGCTAAATTTTCAAATAGAATTCTTTGTTCTTTTTTTTCTTTTTATCATGAAAGAGATTATCGTTATTTAATTAAAGTTGATTTTTAAAAGAAAAATATAGAGAAAATCAAAACATATTAAACAAAGCTAAAACATCTTGGAAAAATATATATGTTCATCCAGACTCATAAATATTATTCACCGATAAAATGTTATTTTGCCTTGTTATTTGAAAAAAATAATATATTTGTTGTTAATGTCTATTTTTTAAAATATTTAATTAAAAAAAACTAATTTATTCGACCTGATTGGGTCTATAATGAAATGCCAATTAAAAAAAAAAAACATTTATGACATCTGAAATATTTTTTTGTGAGATAAATAGTCTGGCCGAGCAATGAAGCCTGAACATCGAGGCTAGCAATAGCTATTTCTTAGCTAGGATCATGCAAATTACTTTGAACAACAAAAATGGGTATATAATGTATTGAATAGTGCGTTGAAGTTAGGCACGAGCATGTATGATTTTTGTTGTTTAGTTCATGTTAAATGAATCCCACGGAATCACGAGAGATACATAAAATTCAAGCCATGTTACGTAGTGGCATGGGTCTCCACAATTTAAGGGAAACCAAGACAATATATAATTGGACAAAAAAGAAAGAAGACATTTTCACATGTTTTAATATTTAAATATGAAGTGTGGTATAATTTGGGCAGAAGTTCTACTTCCTATATATATGATTATTAATTTTATAATATAAAATATATATATATATATATATATATATATATATAGATGTCTGAATCAACTTGTATGTATTTCAAATAATTTTATAGGTTCTAAAATTAATAATTATATAACTTTTTAGTGGCTCTAAAATTTATAAAATTTAAAATGATGATCTCTAAAGAACAAACTCAGAGCCTGACTAATTAAGCTATATTTTTTAGGATTACTTTTTATATTTAAAAACTAGACAATTGAGCACATCTGACCAGAATATCATACCCATTTCCCCTTCTCATTCAAAATCTAAAATAAGTTTTTTATTGGTGAATTAAGTGTCCAATTCGAAGCGGAAATGATTGGTTTAATAAGGCAATCGTTAAATGCCTGAATCGGATAACCACAAGCCACCTGCAAATGTGAGATGAGATCCGCTAAGAGCAACATCTGACTGTTAATGATTCAACCGCTTGCCCACGTAGCTTTGCTTTACTTGCAAATGTAAGATGGCGATGCCGCTTTTTGATCGGCAATCCCTTTCTGATGGAGCTTCCGGCGGTTAGTGCTCCGCTGGGTAATTTCCTTTAAACTGTTCTGTCGTTGTCAAATTAAGTTGTAAACAACACCAAATTACTCAATTTTGAAGGACAAGTACAATATGGCAATTAGAGTGAAAAATGTTGGATTCAGAAAAACATGAAAGAAGCTTTTTGTAAAGGTGACTCGCGAGTAATTTGTGTAATTTCCTCTTTTTATTTATTTTTCTTTTTTTATCTTTTCTTCTCTTTGTAATTTATGTAAGTTCATTTAAAAATTTAAAGAGAATCACTTGAAATACATGTGAGTCACGAGTACTCGAGTAGTAGAAATCGATTTGCTAAACTTTGCTTCTTCTCTAATTAAGTTTTCAAATGTGTTATTTTTCAAAAAACTATTTTTGTTTGCTAAATTCCAAAAAAAAAAAACTCAAATAATTTAAGAGTCTCATTTTTTTTTTGATAGAAATTATTACCATTTTTGATATATTGAATATTTCCTTAGTTGTGATAATATAAAAAATTTGGATTAATTAGGAAAAAAGATATGACTATTTGAGATTGAGATTCATTGTTTTTTTTTTTTTTTTTTATATTCCTTTCTATGGGGTTATTCATATTTTTATGTCATGGGTCATATACTTAGCAGGTTAATCTAAGTTCATTTAAATCTTTTTTATGTTGTGTTTTTTTAAAAAATTATTTTTACCTTTTAACATTTAACATTAGGTTGATTTGAGAATTAAATTTTATAATTTTATTTAATTTTCTTTTCCATGAGGTTATTATATTCTCACGACCAGGTCATGGATTTGACTTGCTAACTCAGGTTAACTAAAGTTGTTTTTTTTTTTTAAAAAAAAAAAATTCAATTTCATCCTTTATTATTTGATTTGATAGAAAATGAACTTTAAAAGGCTTTTTTTTTTTTTTTTATATATAGGATTATCCTATTTTTATTTTTTTTATATATATCAAATAAGATGATATTATACACCTTTTAAAAATATTGGAGATTGTCTTTCCATGAGATTGTTTTTTTATTTAATTTGGTTTATTAATTTATTATCACTTTTATTTTGTTAATTATATTATTAATTTAATTAAATTTATTGAGCTGAGTCGAGTCAATTACTAGAATCTCAAATTTTTCTTCCTTTTTTAGAAGCATTTACTTTGTCTGATCATTTTTTTTTTCCTGGAGTTATCATTCTATATTGCGTGACAAAAAACAACATCATTCAACATAACACATGAAGTGTTAGAAGCATCATGTCTCACTTTGTGACTCACTGTGCGGGGACTTATTTCATAGCTAAAAATGTGTCATTATAGTTTTGATATATTATAACATGTCATTATAGTATAATGTGATTTTCAACTTTTTAAAACATCATTCTATATCAATACTTTTTCATTTATAATTATATAAGAAAATAATAATATGTTCATTTATAGATTTATGAATTATGTAAGCTTAGTTTTAATGCAAGATAATAATTTTAAAAACTGTCAATTATTCTATCCCATAATAATTAAATATGATTTTTCATTTAATAGTATCAAGTTGGCTTGCAAGTAATATGTATTTAATTAATTTATTTTTTGCTCAGTGTAAAGCAAGTGTCATGATCAAATGTAATTGACCATTATTAATGAAGATATTGTAAAAAGTCTTGACTGAAAATGAAGATATTGTTGCAAAAGACCTTTTTTTCTTAATAAAAAAATAAAATAAATAAAGTATCTAGTCTCGCTTCTACATTATGAATTGATACATAATTATATTTTCTTTTTAATATAACTAACTATAAAAAATTATTTATTACAAAATAACCATTATTAATGTTTTCTTCTTTTTTTTTCCATACCCTATCCACGGTCTTTATCCACTACACTATTAAACAATTTTACCGACGGATTCATTCCATTGATGCAAGGCACATAATTTGTCGGTAAAATTTTTACTGACAGTCTCATTGACAGAATCCATCCGTCGGAATATTGATCGTCGGTAATTTCTCGTTCCTTTGCTAATTCTGTTGGAAATAAAAAAACCAAACAACGACAGTATTACAGATGGCGAAGTACGCCAAAAAAATAAATTTTCCACGAGAACTTTATTGACGGAATCATTCCATCTGTATTTTCAACAGTAATCACTGATGGAATATCTATATCACTGACGGGTATTATCTGTTGGTATATGCCGACAGAAGTAGAGATGAAATTATTTTCATCTGTAATTCCGTTGGTTTTCATTGATTTTCTGGTAGTGATCTGAAAAATTCTGGTAATGATATGAAAAAATAAACCTTTATAATCTTCATTTTTCTTTTTATAATTTCTCATTAATGCTTTTATTATAATATTCATAAAAAAAAGTTATTGTTTTCAATATCATTATAATTATGAATTAAATTCATAATTATTAATGTTTAACGATAAAATAATTATGAATTCAAATTTCACAACTTTTATTTTCAGTCTAAAAATTTTTTATTTAAAAAAATACATTAAATAATATAATAAATCATATATTAAAAACTTATCTTAAGGTTGGATCAGTTTTTTGAAATTGACATTACATGTATATATTATTATTACTAGAAAATAATTGTATAATGAGTGTTTGTTTTTTAAAATTTTTAGATCCACCGGCCCTATCTAAAAAAGGGGCCAATTTAAGCCGTTGTCTGGTTCAACAACCGTCGCTTTTCAACTGTTTGTCCGTGACAACGTCACTCTATCATAAATAGCACTATCTGACTTTACTATTCAACCATGCCATAGTGATTTAATTATACTACAATTTAATTAATTTCTCTCTCAAAATCTTTCAATTCTCTCGGGAATTCTTCCACTCCATGGTATAATATTTTAGTTATTGTGAAGATTGATTTCTTTTAATGGTTGTAAGGAGATGGCATTTGTCTTTCAAAATTAAAAACTTTTTTTAATCTAGAAATTCGAAAAATACTAGGCATTGCACAAGAAGTTTAATTTAAACTAATAAATTCAATATTTATGTTTCTAGACTATAAATGTATAATAAATATTTATTTAACCCACAACCATTGATTGGAGGGCTAAAACTGCGTTTTACTTTTTTAAAAAATAAAATTAATGTTTCTTTCAAAAAAAAAATATTTTATGATAATTTTGATGTATTGATATTAAAAATAAAAAATAAATAAATCTAAAAAAAATAAATTTAATACATTTTCAAACAAAAAAATACATTTAAAAAGTATTTATAACACAATACTAAATACATACTAAGATTCTGTTTGGAATTCCAGTAATTTGTGTGTTTTTGTGCTTTTCAAAAATACTTTTACCCAAAAAAAATGTTAAATTATTATTTTTGTTAGTATTTTTGATGATTTTGAATATACTAATATCATAAAATAAAAAAATAATAATTTTAATAGATTTTTAAATAATTTTTTTTAAAAAATATATTTCACCATAGGACCAAAATACTAAATAAATTAGCGTGCTTCCTCTTTATTACGAGTTCACATCTAAGATGAGCTCATAAAAAATTATATAGTAATATTTTTATAAATGTGTGGAGCATAGTTCAGTCTGGGTTTTTTTCTATAGTGGATTGAATATTTAATCCTGAACTTTTCATTAATTTAATGAATTATGAAATGAAGCACATTATTGTTGAAAATTCAGTAAAAGGAGAAGACCAAGCGACTGAGAACAACGTAGCAAAGGGGTTATCCCTGTCTCAGTCAGCTTCTCCCCATGATGTCGAGTGCCTTACCCTTGTATCTTTCTTACTGTATAATACTTGCAAACACAAAGCAAAAGGAAAGTAGAAGTAATAAGCTCTCTCTCTCTCTCTCTCCCCCTCCCCTCCCCCTCCCTTTTCTTTGTTTTCACTCATTCCCCAAATTCATGCCATAATTTTAGGATCCCTTTGCAGTAACACCAACCTCACTTCCTTTGCTCACTCGTTCACTGGTTTTATGCTCCACGTCCTCTCTCTTCCTTCCAGTTTCATTTGTTGAACTTGTAACTTTGATAAACACCGGTCGAAGCTTTATCATTGGACCATTCAGGTATGTTCTTTGCATCTCTTTTTATTTCAATAATGTTAAAGCAATCCCTTTGTTTAAATTGCCTATTCCAGTTTATTTTTTGGTTTTTGGAAGTTCATTGATTTTTCTGTCAGTCTGTTGGTTCTTGGTTAAAGATTTAAAGATTTATGAGTGAATGATGTTTCAACTGTTTAGAGTAAGTGTTAGTTTAAAGATGTTGATGAGGTTGGTTGTTTCTTGACCAGAACTCATGCTTTCTTGATAATGCATGCCACTCATAAAGTAGATGAAGATTCAGGTCATGCAATAAATTCCCATCTTGATTTTTTTTTTTTAGTTTAATGAACGATAATCTTGGCAATCGTATGGCTATGCTAATTTGATAACTGTATCTGTGTGGTTAAAATCGGATCTTGGCATAACTTTCCCATCTTGTTTGCTGAGAAATTGAAGAAGAAAATAAGGAAAGAAGAATTGGATATTGCTTTTCATTGATGTGCTCTGATCTTCAGGAGAGTTTGTTGGATGAGGTTATTGTTTCACAGATCCCAATATATATATATATATATATATATATATATATATATAGAGAGAGAGAGAGAGAGAGAGAGAGAGAGAGAGTTATTGTTTCACAGATCCCAATATCCTGAAATTATATGGCAATGGATAATATAAATGTCTTCAAGTTCCGTTTTCCTACTTTACTTAAGGGAACAATTAATGCTTTTGCTCTTCAAGTGTTGTTATATGATGGCATGCTCTTTTGGAACGTGCACATATCATTTTCTATTTCCTTTTTTGCAGCTCTCGATTTCTATCATGCCATATATAAGTTGAAATTGCGCTTATGAGTTACTATGGTGTATGCTATTTATTAAGATGCTTGGATTGTTCTCCTAACTGTTAATCAGTTTATTTTCAGATTCATTTTGTAGAGCTGGGATTTAGAGGGATTTTCCATGGTTGCACCTATGGTTCTTTCTCATCGGCAATCATATTTTCTTGATTGGTAAACTTCCGTCAAAGAGTGAGTTGATAGAAGTTGTTTGGTTCTGAGAAGCAATGGCGGAACGGAAATTGAATTTAAATGCACCGCTCCTATCAGTGAGGCGAATTTCTAACATAGCAACAACTTCAGATGGAGCAAAAACTAAGAAACTTGAGAATTCCCGGCTCAATAGACGCCATGCTCTTCCTCCATACAAACCAGACACAAGTTTGGATCAAGTGACTGAACCTGTTGCAGTTCCTTTCCACTGGGAACAGATCCCTGGTAGAGCAAAGGATAATTCTATGGAGCCACCTAAAGTTGCCGAGGAGGCTTCTGTTACTCCAAAGGTTCCTCCTAGAAGGTCGTTGGATATTGTAAGGCACCACAAGGGAAAGCGTGAGCCTAAAGTCCCCAAGGAGGCTTCTGTTAAGCCACTTATTTCTTCCAGAAGGGTATTGGATGTTGTAAAGAACCAGAAGGAAAAGCCAGAGCCTAAGGTCCCCAAGCAGGCTTCTGTTACTCAAAGGAATCCTCCGAGAAAGGTGTTGGATCTTGCAAAGCACCAGAAGGAAAAGAAATCCAACGATCAAAGTTTGTCTAGGCCCAAAGCTGAAGCATATTCTTTCAACAAGAACGTAAGAAAGTTAGATTACTCTAGAGAGGGACCAAATGAGAAATCAGGTTTGAATTCAGATGATGACGATGTTTACTCTGATGCGCTTGACACTTTGTCCCCAACAGATTCAATCTCCATGAACTGTAGTGCAAGTGGTGTGAGTGGCTTTGATGTTCCGGCTGTGAAGCCATCAGGAACCTTTTCCAAGGATCAACAAACACGAGATTTCATGATGAGTCGCTTCTTACCTGCGGCCAAGGCAATGGCTTTGGAGCCAGCTCATCATGCTTCAAGAAAGCAACCTGTGGTAGTTGAACAGTTAAGACAAATTACGAAGGTGGTTCATGGGAATAGGACACCTACTCCTAGTAAATCTCAGTCAATAATTATCTCAAATTATGGCCAGGATATTGAAGAGAAAGAAAGTGAAGATGAAAATGATGGGTATGAAGGTCCTGGGAATATATCAACTAAAGCTTGTGGTTGGTTTCCTCGCTTATGCTTTAAGAATTCATTGGGTCTCCTAAATCCCATTCCTGGATTGAAACTTAGGACTCAGGCTTCCATGTCTTCTACCAATGATGTTGAAAAACTGAGCAGAGCTTCTCCGAGCAGATCTGTTAGTCAAATCGTGAAAAAGGTTAGAATTGAACTCATTTTTTCTTTCCCTTTAATTATTTCTCCTTCGGATAGTGCCGAATGTTTCTGTTATAATTAGTGGAAGTTGTCTTTCAATGCTAAAATCACTTACAATTTTGCGATGCTTTTCAGCACTTAAAAGATGCTGCTAATAAGCTAAAGCAAGATAGCGGAGGGCAATCACCTAGGCTGCCGGAGGTTGAGAACAAGCTGTCCTGTGCATCTAATCGGTTCATCTATGCAAGTGATCGGCAAACAATGAGTCGGACATCTCCTTTAAGGCGCTCAGCTGGTACATCTCCTTTCAGACGCCCAGGGTGCGTATCTCCTTATCGCAATGAAGCGCCTCAATCTCCCTTCCGTGGCAGGGGATTTCTAGGCACTCCTAAAGAGGCTGAGGATTTGAGAGCCAGTAGGTTGAATTTGTACAAAGGCATTAGCAAGTCTCAGGAACTATCATCCTACTATGGTGCTAAACGAGGGTCTCGCCCATCAAGCCCTGTTGTTGAGAAGACACTGTATGTAGATACCGTACATAAGGCAGGAATATTGTTCCCAGATTCACGTTCTTCAAATATCAAAAAGTATGTGGACTCCGAAAAAAGGGACTTTAAGACACCCTTGAAAAGCAGAGAAATTAAAGGAGCAGCTGGTGAAGAGTCTTCTTTCCAAGATGCAGAATTCCTGAATTTTCTGAAAGCACAGAGTGAACTGGAAAATAAAGTCCCCGGGTCTGCGGATGCTGATTCAGCTTCTCTTTCAGACAAGCCAGACTTGATGGAGGACTATTCTAAAGCTTTAGTGTGTATAGGTGCAACTACTGAAGAAAATGTAAATATTGATGGTGATCAGATTTCAAAAGAAGATGATACAGGAAATGTGAAAAACAGTTTAGTACAGTCTCCTCTTGCCCCAATTCTACCGAAATCACCGTCGGAATCTTGGCTTTGGCGAACCCTGCCTTCATTCTCGTCACAAAATTCATTCACACATCTGCATCGGGGAACCAGTTTTCAGAGCAAATGGCAGGATACTAATACGCCCTCTACTAATACCAAATGGGAAACCATTGTTAAATCATCCTATTTGCATCACGATCATGTACGCTATTCTGAGGTAATGCAGTTGCTCTCAATCTTCTTGGTTTTTCTTCCAGTTTCGTGTTAAGTTATAGAAGAATTTAACATTAGTATTCATTTGCAGGAATTAATCCCTCACGCTTCTAAACACTCCAAAAGTTAGAGATGCAGAGCTCTTTCCAAATTCTTAACAGCAATTGTTTTGTTTGGATATTTTCCTCTCGGATATGATCGAAGGCAATTTAAATCTTCCAGTCTTCATTTTTTTTTTGTGAGATCATGCTCTGATCATTCAATCCTCCTATAGTAGGTAGATGGAATTCAGCAGTCAGTTTTGTTGAAATTTCCAAGTTTTCTTAACCCTCCCTGTGATGTGCCTCCTCGCATTCATACAGGGGTGAGGTGAATGGCCAATAAGCCATTATATTCCTTGTATTGGTGGTTTACAGTTTAAGCTACTGTTTTGCTTTTATTTTCGGATTCTTTGATCCCTGTGTTCATAGAAATCAGTAACTCATTATTGTGATGAAAGAAATTACACGTTTGATTGTGACAATGTCCATTCTACAGAAGCCTTGTATATTCATTGTGAACAAGTTCTGTTGGCATTGCAAGCTATTCTGGAAGGCCCTAAAATTGATTGTTCTGCCTTCCAAGCATTGTTGGTATGGTGCTGCTATTGTTTCTCTACATCTGCATGTACACACATGTTATTCAGTACTGCTCTTAGATTCCCTTCTTTCATGCCTGCAATCTTCCAGTCCAGTTCATCCAAGAATTCTGAACAAGAGAGCCCCTGTCCTGATTTAGGACTTGCCATTTTAAGGGGAAGGTGGGGTTAGAAAGCATTACGATGTATTTGCCATGTCATGATCTTAAGCACTTCTGGAACTAGATCCAGAAACAAGAAATGGAGATATAGAGAGGTCCCAATCCCCATAGTTACTCTATTTAGCAGCAGCACAAATATACAGAAACCAGAGTGGATAATAGCATAGAAAGACCTGATTCAAACAACTTATTGTCAATACCGTTGCGCTGGCTTCATTCTCGAGTATGCTTTTGCTCATGTTTTTAGATGTTTTTGACTTATAAAATTTTATATTAAAAAATATTTTGTACTACAATCTCAAACACCCTGTATAATTCCTCCTTTTTCATTTAACATGTCGTTAATAAATGAGGTTGAATGACATGTCTTCCATATCACTTGTGGGACTGAGAGGTCATTCTTTGCTATTTGCAGAAGCAAGCAGTATCGAATTTCTGTTGAGACATTGTGAAAATACTTTGATAGACAATAACTCATCACTCACAAACACACTGCCCTTTTTGTTCAGAAAAAGGGGGGGAAAAAGTTACACATTAGCGTTTGCTTTCATCCAAAACTGAATCAATTACCACCTGCACACTGATGACAAGATGAACATTCTAAGAAAATAAACAGCGAAGAACATAAAAAGACTACTAATGCTTCTTAAATGACTCCAGGGACAAGTACTTAAAAAAATCTGTACTACTCCTATATATGATTTTCTCTACATAGTCAGATATTCTTAAGTACTAAGCCTTGCTAAAAATATCGTATATATAGACTAAGTTTCTATAAAAGTTTCACTGTCTTCATGGCCATCAAGAAAGTGAAAGCTTGGTGCTAATTTCCTGTGTGCTTCTACAATGAGTCTTACGGTCTTTGATTCCAACTCTTTGGCTCAGTCCCAGTTGCAGATCAGGCAGCCATTCCTTGTCCGTCAACATTTTATCATGATTCAGCTGCATGCGAATCAAGGGCGAAATACAAAAGAAAAGAAATGAGAGAGAGAGAGATCACAAAATAAAAGGATTGCGAAATAAGGTGTTGAAGTTTATATGGTTATTGCATGCCCTATATAATTACTCTAAATTCGAAATGTTAATTACCTCAACCCGAAATGGGGGCTCAAACTCTGGTTTAAAGCTATTGAAATTGCCAACGGAGAGTGGCGAATTGAATAAGGATTGCTTTATCTTTATGTCATTTCCAGAGTTGCCTCCATTTGGCTTCCAGTAGCAGGTTGTCCCGAACGACCTTGGCGACGAACAATTTTGATGTGCTTGAGGTGGAGAGCAAGTACTATTAGTACAGGTGACACTAGTGGGATTATTTCTGATAAATTTCCATCTATTTTTAACCATTTCGAGTGGAGGCCACCGACGCTCTTCTAGAAATCTGACAGGTCTCATTGGCCTCATTTCGGTGGTACTTGTGTCTAATCCTTGTCCGAGATCCTTTCTTGCCAAACTGCTTACTCCATGCTTATCATCTCCCCATTGCTGGCACCTATAATATTGACCAGAAAGAAAGATCAAGCTGGAATTAGAGATATGAAGAATTCTTACTCTTGAGCTTAATGGGATAGGAAACTCATGATCAATTTTCTAGCTTTTCTTATATATCCCAATTTGATCGCTTCTTTGGATCAATGTTTCAAGCTTGTTTCTCTTCAAAACAAAAGGAAGTATCCTCTTCCTTATAAACCTTTATATGGAAGAAAAAAAGTGTTTAGTATAACAAGAATTTCACCATGAGTATTGATTGTTTACCTTGAGAAACTGGTTTTGTTACTTAATGGTCTCTGGAAGAGGGAAGAGTGCAAAAGGCTGTTGCCAAAAGTATGCTCAGTACTAGAATTTCTAGCTAAAACAATTCCACCACTCTCCATTCTGAAGCATTGTTGAGGATTGGCTGGCATTTGGTGGAACTTGCTTGGAATGTAACCTCTTCCTTGCGTTGATCTGTATGTTTGACATAGCACTGTATAACAAAAGCAAGGGTTTACCATTTCATTTATGCTTGGCTTAAATATTTACAAAAATCTTTTATTTTCGTATTTCCCCCATGAAATTAACAAGAAGAGAAGGCGGGGCAGCCATTCATGTCAAGGTTGCTGAAATGCTTTAACTTGTTGTTTGGGAATATTGCAGAATACATGAAGGTTAGAATGGCAGGAGAAATTACTTAACAAGAGACACGAGTGCACGAGTTTTTATCACAAATGTACATCTAATTATGGAATATCTGTGATTAAGTAAATTTATCTATTATTCAGCTAGAAAAACAAAGATGATTGATTGTTTTTAACAAGATATTAAAAACTTGTGATCATGACACATCAGCTCCCTTGTAATGGCCAACACAGGCCTGGAATAACTTCTCTCTACTCAGGTTCATTATGATTCACAATAATAGGCACAAATTAATAATAATGAAAAAAAGAAGAAGCAGTAAGCTTCACCTTGGCCGGCCTCGTCAAGCTTCTTACTTCGGTACATCTTATATGCACAATGAGAAAAGAGTAAGTTAGGAAAACAAAAAAAAAAATGGTGAATCAGAAATTACAAGTAAACATGGTTAAACACTGATTTTAGCGAGTACCTGTAAATGACTCTTTACATGAGCAATGCTAAGTCCCCTCACATTCATTAGCTGAAGAACTAACTTGGGAGTTGCTTCTTCGCCAATTCAAAGAAGGTGCAAGTAAGTTATAAAATGAAATAATTGTTTTTTTTATCAAAATAGTATTATCCAATTATAAATTTCTATCAATTTCAACAAACTTCATTTTTAACTTACTCTCTTGTCCACCAAGCCTTTCAACGGCATGCACAAAAGAGAGATGGAGATCAGGAGTCCATCGTAGCCGAGGCATTTTTGATCTAACGTATTGCCTTACTGTGGACTTACGTTCATTTCTCTCTGCAGACGTAGCATTATTAGCATAATTCTCTTCTGCTCTCTTCTCAGCATCAGTATTGCTAACTTCAAAAGTTCCGATGTCCTCTCCGCTGCTTGCTTCTTCATTCAAATCGAAGGATGAGCACTTTAGGGATGACATCAAAGACGTGGTATCAGCTTGGTCCTCACATCCATCCATCTTTTCTAGATCACCGATCTTTAATTCTTCTTCCACTGCTACTTGTTTCCCTTCAATGACTTCAAATACGTACCGAGTTTCTATATATCTGATCGGCTTCTGTTCTGTTAAAAGAAAAGGGGGCTATTAATCGCAAGCTTATAAATATAGGCATGCATTTTAAGACTCAAAAACTGGGATGATAGCACTAGCTAGCTGCATTGCTGTTTTTTTCTTTTCTTTTGATGGAAGGCCCCATGCAGTCTTTGGTTACACGATGAGGGATACCCTCCTCAGCTCTGAAATCCCACCCCAACCTTCTTAAGGGTTTGAATCTGAAACCTCCAACTAGATAAACCTAAGCCTTAACTTTTGGGATGTTCTTTTTGGCCGGACGCTTTGAAGTAGTTTAGAACACAGTAATTGACAGTCCCGATCGAGTTCTTAATCGACGAAAACCTTTAAAGCCAATGGGCAAGTAGCTGTAAAAATTATGGCACATCGCGCAAAATCTGTTAGGATATTTATTGTTTTAGACATTTCACATAAGCTGCAATATCGAACCCGTATAAATGGAAGTAGTTTTACATTAAAGGTTCTGTTTAAGCATGGTACTTCAATTTTGGTCCACAAAAAATTTGTTACGTATAGCTTCGTACACTGTCGGATCAAACCTCGATCAGTGAATAATTGCATTAGGTAAGAAAAAAAAAAATGCACACCAAATGATCGTAGTAGGTAGACTGCCAGCTTTCGATTTATGATGACCTAGATGCTTCATGGCTGTAAATCCGTGGAACTGGCACTCTTAAGCAACAATACAGTGGACAAAAATGGTTCTAAACAACTCCAAATGCTTGAAAATTAATCATCTAAGATCTGGACAGTCAATTTCATGGTATCAAAGGATTTGTCGTGTTGGTTTGGTCTTATTTATTGTGGACACCGTACGTAATTTACGAGTGAATTACCAGAACACAGCTTGAACTGATAAAGTAAAGGAATTGAATGACAAATTACTTTTTCCCCATGCACCAAATTAAGCTGGAAAACAACTAAGAAATATGGCAAAAAGACGGTGTCATTTTACGTCAAGATCACTTTTTTTTTCCTCCCTTTTTGGTTCCATTTTATTTAAAGATCACTTACATGGCTATTTCAATGCTTTTGAAACACAAAGTGTTCCCAAGCGACCCTTTTTCTGTTCATGATCTCCTATCTGCATTCTGCGAAATGCAAAATTAAGAAAAAAGAAACTATGTTAGGACTTATGTTGAACACTCAAACTTACATGGCTATGCAGCACAGACAATTAAAAAGGCATGAAAACAAATTAATTAGGATGTTAAAAGTACTTTTGAAATGAAAAAAATTACTTGATTTTCTTTCATGAATTTGCAAAATGATCAAATGGTATACAGTTCCACTATGATCTAACAACATATGGGCTCTCATAAATATAGAGTGCTAAACCATCAATCAACATGAAACTATCAAACCGCATAGCTGTTTTCCAATCATTTCTAGTAAGTAGATGGTTTAGCATCTAAATATGAAGTTAAACATGCAGCAAGCAAGGGATGAAGAAGTCATGATTTCAGATTCCAGTAAACAAGCAGAAATATAATGGTGATGCAAGGATTTGACTTAGGTCATGAAGTCTCTCAAAATTAAACCGAAAATGAAAAAAAAGGCCATGAAGAAATCATAAGGGATGAAAAAAATTGGCATCCATAAAATATATTTTAGTTAATTTAAAACTGGATAAAGGGTGAAGAAAACTGGCAAACAAATCATCTTTGTCCATCACTTAAAAGAAAAAAAAAAAAAACCTTCTTTATCTCTTTTCCAAGAGTCTTGGAAAACATTTATAACTGTATGAAGAATAAAAGAGAAAGAAAGAAAGTAAGAACAAACCCAAGCTAGCTAGCTGATTCACTCAATACATAACTAAAACCATAAGACCAATAGTACAATTATTTGTTCATATATACAAGTTGATTTCCTAAACCCTAAATGGTAAATACAAACCAGTTGGTGTTGATGATGATGATGCCCCGATCATGCATAGCCATTCCAAGTTGTTGGTGGGATTGCCTGTAGCTTCAGATCATTATACATATATATCGCCAGACTAATGATCCTAGCGTGCCTCTTCCAAACTTGAAAATTGACGTAGACTTGGTTCTTCAGAGAGAGGGAGGGGGAGAAAGAAGAGGAGAGAGGCAGTGTTTTCTGTGTTGGGTTTTTGGTGTGTGATGGTGTTTTTTATTATTATTATTATTATTTATTATTATTATTACTGTTATTGTATCGAAGAAAAACCATGGAATCAAAGTCATCAAAGCTCACCAGATACTCTAAGACCAACATGTGGTTAATTAATAAGTTTAAATACAAATCAACGATTTTTAGGACAGCCCAGCTCGTGCTCTTTAAAATGGCATTATGGATACAGATGCGACTGTTGGAGAGCATCATGTGACTCAAAAAACCCTTTCTTTCTTCCTCTTCTTTCTTTGACAGATGTCCCTCCAAAATCCCTCTCGTGATTATCTTTTTTCTTCTTCTTCTTTGACCTATGTTACAGGCTTCTCTCTTTCTCAATAACTTAAAAAAAAAAAATCTTGATAATTTCATTTAAGTTTTACTATTAACATTAATATACAACTATTCTTCATAAATTTAATTTCTTAAGTTAAAATATTTTTTTAATATGATGTTAAAGTATTGTTAATTAAGTGCTAACGAGTTATTGTGTGTGTGTGTTTCATTTCTGTGTAATAATTATAACTAAATAAATGTGGGACCTTTCATTTCATCGACCCATCAATTTTCTTCCCACCTAAACAGAGACTAGTAGTTTTTTTTTTTTTACTCTATGAACAACACTGTTTCTTCCTGTCCCTGTGTTGTTATTGTTAATTAGTGTCTACAGCTTTCTTCTGCAAAGCATGTGGCTCTATGACTTTGATTTAATTATTGGTCCGACCCAAAAATAATTGATCGGTCGTTGAAGAAATACTACCAGCTGAATGCGTTAGTCAATTTTGGTAGGACTTTTGCATTCTAACAAATCTATCCTCAACAAGTTCATTATTTTTTTGCAAATGGGAGAATCGTTGTGTTTCCATAACATTTTACAAATGAAATTTCCTGAACGTGCTGAGATCATGATGTCGATGTTGACCTTTTTCTTGGAGAAAAAAATGCATGCGTGAATTTAAGTTTTCCAGGAGTACACTGGTTTGAAAATACGAGCTGCATGATCCCATAAAGTATTCTTATACTTGATAGCTGTGTTTGTTTTCTGTATGAACAAGCAACAGCAACGTTTTTCTAATCAGCTCCTGAATTGAACTTTAATTTGGAGGAAAAATAAACTTTAGCTTATAATATATAGCAACCACTATGGTCGAAAGACAAATGATTTTGGCATAGAACCGTCCAGTCGGAGGAAGAGCCTGAACGGCGATCGGCAAAGAAAAGGCAAGAACGTCTATAATTCCCATTTATTGTTCCTTGCTGTTAAGATTGCTGAATCTGAGGAATGAGAAGCTTAAAATTGTCACCACAAGCTGCAATGTCAACGTTTATCTTTAGCCGAGAAGCTAGATTAAGACCTACGGGTTAGCAAGAACTAAACATAATTAGGAGGTCAAAACATGATCCACAGAACAAATAGTCTAAACTAATTACATTACTGCGAGCTCAGTGTAGAGTAACAAGGATTGCATACACTTAGTGTCCCTAATTATTTTGAATTGTTATTTTTTATTTTTTTTTACCTTTTTCTGAGGGCAATTGAATTTCGAAATCTGTGTGATAAGCAAGCAGCGGAGATCAAAACTTCAAAAGGTAAGCAAAACTTTAAAACTAGATTTTGAAAAAACGTTGAAGAGTTTCTTCTAACATGAACGAAAAGAAAGTTTCGGTTGTTTTGCTTCACGAAACATTAAGAAAAAACAATCTTAAAAGTTATATTTCATATCTCAATATATATTTCAATTTTTTTTTCTCCTCGGTATTAACATTAAAAGCTCAGTCAATTCTTATGCTTTCCCTTTGAGTAGAAGTTGTGGACTTGATTCTTCAAAGGAGAGCAAACCTTAAGTCCCAAACATCAGAAAAATACAAAAGAATTGCCAACATGTTGTCAAACATCTCCATGTTCCTCCTTCCTTGATTATTACTAAACTTTGTCAAATAACTAATTCAACCCAATAATTTAAACGGTTAAGTCTCAAGATATGATTTATATTATTCTCTAACATGTTTTTAAGTAAAAGCTCTTTGATCTTGAAACTTGAACAGGCTCACGTTATTTTGTATTTAATTTTTATCACATATATGAGAATGATAAGATTTGAACTCATAATCGCTTAGTCATCAAGACTCTGATATCATATTAAAGAATCAATTCAACCCAATAGCTTAAGTTGTTAAATAAAATTTTAAATATAATTTATATTATTTTCTATCAAACTTTATAAATAAATAAAATCTTTTGGTGTGTGTGTTTGTGTGCATAGTTGGAGAAGAAAGAAAAAAAATCAATAGTTTTTTTTTTTTTTTGAAAGTTATCATGTGCTATCGAATTTTTATTCTCAAATTATACTCTCTTATTAATATTCCCTAAAGATTAAATTAATAAAAGAAGCTTGACAAAACATATGTAGTTGGAAAAGAAAATAGAGATGATGAGGTGGAGGTGGGGATGGAAGCATACGCAGAGACAGCTTGGTCTCCCATCTACATAACTATATATTCCATAAATATATAATTTTCAAACTGCACTCCGTTCTTAATGTGTGCCCTCCCCCGACCATCCAAAGGGCTTACTTTTCAAAGCTAATCGGCAAGAGTTTGGACTGTTTTGTCTCCTTATGACAAAGAGCTCTACTTCTCTTCAAACTTGCTATATTACTAGCTAGACATATAGTCTCTGAGGAAAGTAAGAAGGGGGGGAATCACTTGAAGGATTAGGTATGGCAAGAAGACACCCAAATCTGGCTCGTTATGAGTGACGGAGAAAGAGATTAGCATATGTTTTCGTCGCCGTGGCGATGGAGAAAGAGAAGACAGATATTCTAAGCATATATTAAACTAAGTTCATGATCAGAGAAATCTACGTGGGAAGAGAAGGAAAGGGAGCATGATGAGCAACTCTTAGACCTATATATGTATGTACGTAGAAAATACTCGATACCCTGTCTTGTCGAGTGCATGGGGAGTTGACAATTTATTGATGTTCTAGACCCTCTGAGAATCTTTCAAATAATTGCTACTTTGCATTTCAGATTTATTTCATTTCATAGACAGAGACACCCAACTAGCATATGACCACATGATATGAACCGTAAGAAAAAATATTACTAAATGTTTTCGAGTGGGAAATGGGAATTTAAGAAAGGTATGTAAAGGGGAATCATATATATATATCCCATTGTAACTTTCCTTCTTTCTTTTTTTATTCAATCATTGTCAAGTTTTATTTTTCTTCGATTTCTTAGTGCTTTTTAGGATCCTGATATCAATTCCCATTGGATCGTTGGCTCTTTGGGGTTTGGAATCTATCATTGACCATACTGATGATGATGCATGAGCAGTGGACCGGCTTGCCAAAAAAACCTGTGTCTGAACAAAGGTGCCTGTTAGTTATACTTCAATATATATATATCATTGACCATACTGATGATGATGCATGAGCAAGTGGATGACAAAAAAAAAGTAGTTAAAATGACGACGACGATGATTTGGTTACTAGGTTAGATGTCGCTGCTGCTGCTGGCGGTCATCGTCCAGGCATGGGGAAAGGGCAAGCCCAAAAAATGGTGAAATGTGAGACTTATTAGATACTTGGAAACCTGCCCGATCGAGGAGGAGGAGCATTTGTGTTCCACCAGAAGTGTAGATCAATGAGGTATTGGCACAAGATCCTGTTACCTTTCATTTAGACAGAGATCTGACTCTCGAAACCCGAGTGAGTAGCCCATGTTTTCAATGCTGCAAGGGGCCTAGCGACAAGGAAAGAGTTAGGGTTTTTCGGGGTGGTGGTTGGGTTTCACTTTTATGTAGTTTTTTGGATGTGGAAGAAGGTGAGGGGGCATTTCATTTATCATATTCCACATTAAAGCGGGCATTGAAAAGTGTTGGTTTCAGTCATCCGAAAGCTGGAAAGCTAATTAACGCCAACCCATTTTTATATAACTAGGTTAGTTATTGAAGAACAGCGATGTTGCTCATCAGGATGGACACCGTCAGGTGGCACAGAACCAAATAAATAAATAAAGGGAATTAACCTCCCACGTTTGGAGATAGCAGATTCCTCAGGTGGAAAATGGTTCCAGGCTGTCAAGTGTCTTACGTTTGGAGATAGCAGCAGCCTGCTGAGCACTGAGATCAATAGGATTTTGTCCATGGTTACTCGCAACGGTAGTTTATTGCCAATTCTCTGCTCTGTGGAGTGCGCCAGTAGTCCTCGAATCTAACCAGAGAAAAAGAGTTCATGTAATAAACATTAAACAGCCCTCCAATCTGCAGCAAAGTAGCTGTGAAAGCTCAAAGATGATCAGCGTAATCTACTCCCCCCACCCATGAGCTATATCTGAGCTGGTACCAAGAGGATATTCAATAAACCATTAAATACAGAACTTATCACAGAAACGATGGCACCAAAGTTTCCACAAACATTGCAATAATCTAGCAAGCACAGACCTTGCAGTAAAAGTTACATGCCAGAGAAGATACCAGCTTAAGAAAAATACTCTTCGAGTAACTCATTTATTGCAAAAATGACCAATCAAATATAAGGGAAAAAAGAGCACATTCTTTTTTCTTTTTTTTTTTCCCAATTGCCATTTATCACCGACTCCAATACATAAAATATGTACAGCAAATACCTTGACAATGCCAACAAGTGATTATTACTGCCTGCCCATGTTAGTTGACAACTAACTTTTTCAGCAATAAATTCCTTAGTTCTTCATTTGTTCATCTAATCTGATTGATGGTATTGTACATCCTGTCCAAAAAATATAACAAAAAACCTTTTAACGTCTAATAGTAGGGCCTTTGTACAGCCCCCTCCATACCACGAAGTTTTCTGGAGGTTGAGTTTCTTCTAACCATGTGATTTCAGAGGGTTCAATGCCACACAATGCTTCAGTTCCTTCTGCAAAGGGAGAATTAAAAAATCAGAAGAGAGAGAGAGAGAGAAGTAGAAGTGCTTAAAAATTTAAATTGGAGATAAAAGAGAAAAGAAGAGTAGAGAAAATAATATTTATACCTGGCAGTTCTTGTTTTGGGGTCCGTCGGAAATATGAGCAGTGCCGCCCATCTTCTGAGGAATAAGGTGGTGAAAGAACATCAAACAGAGCACAGGGTGTCAAGGCTTTGAAACAATGAATGTTGCCACCACTGGTTGGATATAGAACTGTTGTACCACAAGGTGCTGTCATTTCATAATCTCTAACAAGTCTTGCAGGTCTTGCTGTAAATTTCAACCATCAAACTCAAATCTTTCAAAACAAAAGGTGCAATAGACAACCAAAACAAGAACATGCTTAACCAAATTTCTGCTCTATCAGGATGAACAGGGAGAAATGTGATCTTATATGCAATTAGAATGTATATGCATTCCAACCAAATTAATCCTCTCTAAATACATTGTTGCTGCTTAACCTGTAATGTCATTGAAGTATGCAATTTCCCAGAGAATGAGAACTTAAGAAATGAATTAAAGAGAATTTAAATGATTACTTGGACCTGGCAATGACTTAAAATTTACAAAAAGCAAACACCTAGAATTAGTTGTTGGCTCACAAATGAACTTCCTGTCCAGAAGCATGTAAGCTGCTTTACTGAGTGTGTTCCAGATTGTGGCAGAGTTGACAAACACCAGGTTTGGAATTCCAAGCACGTGTTTGCTAACTTCTTTCAAAACAATGATTCTGACACTTGTAATTATGGAAATGTGATTTTGATGCAAACCATAGTGTAACTCAACCTCAAAAACAACATTCAGGATTGGATTTTCAAAACCATGGTGGTGAGTGCCTTGGGTTTCCAAACCATGGTTTTAAGGAAAACACCAAACACTCACTCAAGATTCAAAGCCTGCCTTTTTGCTCAACATACTTTAAGAATGTGTTTGGAATTGTGGTTGAGTTGGCAATGAACTTTTTCAATACAATGATTTAAGCAAACTATGGTTCCAAAAACTCAACCCCAGGCTGATGCTTAATCACCAATCAGGACAGAAGTGGTAGCCCAGATTGCTGATTGTTAAGGTAACTCATGATGCAACAAGAACATTACACCTACAAGCTTACAAATCTTCAATATATCAAAAGAATTGTACTATTTAGGATGAAAAACTGTGCATGAAGAGGATGCAAAAAAACCACCACCGTTAAACTGGTGGGGCCCGCCAGGTCAATGGTTGTGATGATTTCTCTTGCCCCCTTCATGAATGAAATTTGGTGCTATGAGAGTTTAATCTATCAATCCAAAATGAAGAAAACCAAATGCCATACAACCAAACGTACCCACTTTCTTTCAAAGGCCTAAAGCACCCACAAACAAAAATCAATAGTCAATTGCAAATCCTAACAACTTTCAACGCCATCTGGGACATACAAAGTAGTTGTAACAAGATCTTTGTGCATGTAAGAATTTCCCTATATAAGAGTCCAAAAGGAAGAAAACTTGTAAAACAAGTGCAACAATACAGTACCAAAGGTGATACTAGTTAATTAAGGCAACGTGGTGAGGATGGGTAAAAATGAGTCTGCTGGTAACCTAGTACAACTTCAGTGGATGTGATGATGGCAACACTGGCAAGGATTCTTGCGGCCATCAAGGTCATGAACATATTTGGGATATAGTCTGAAGCAATTTTTCATCAGCTAGGGGCTAATTGTAGACAAACAAGTAGTGAGGATGGGTAAAAATGAGTCTGCTGGTAACCTAGTACCAACTTCAGTGGATGTGATGATGGCAACACTGGCAAGGATTCTTGCGGCCATCAAGGTCATGAACATATTTGGGATATAGTCTGAAGCAATTTTTCATCAGCTAGAAGCTAATTCTAGACAAACAAGCGATGAGGATGGGTAAAAATGAGTCTGCTGGTAACCTAGTACCAACTTCAGTGGATGTGATGATGGCAACACTGGCATGGATTCTTGCGGCCATCAAGGTCATGAACATATTTGGGATATAGTCTGAAGAAATTTTTCATCAGCTAGGGGCTAATTCTAGACAAACACCACATGAGATGCATGTTCTTCAAGCAAACCATGAGACATTAGCATAATAAAGCAACTTGTCATACAAATATAATTGGCATTCTTGGAGAGATAACAAGATATGCATTTGGCTGATACTGACTATGGGGCGCACACAGACAAAAACACATTGCATGTACACACTAAGATCCAGGGTTATAATGTTTGAAAAACAACTCAACATAACCATCACGCTGTTGGGGCATATTCTCACACATATCAAACTGAAATTCACTACTACTAATTCCATAACATAAACAGAAAAAATTTTAAGGCATATAATGATAGGCACCTTGGGATGGATCATTAAAACCAGGTAGATTAATCCAGTCATAAGATTTTACAAGCAAAGAGCCATAAAGAAGCTTGCTCAACACAGTCATTCCAGGATGATTATGAAGTGGTATGATGGAGGAAGGTGGCATACAGAAGATCCCTATCTGCAACGAAAAACAGGTCCATGAATTCAATTTTTGTGCAATCCATGCAATTGAAAATAAAAATTGCTAAAAGATTCAAACTGCGATTCAAATAGAATGTTGAAACCTGCAGCAGTATTAATCACTTACAGAGATTTTGTCACACTCGTGCAAATGCAAATATTTGATAGGAGGTGGGTACTGAAGTCTCCCATTGTGCCCTTTTCTTCCATTGGTACCATTTATGGGACCTTTCCATTGACGTGCTGACTGTGCTTCCTGTTCGAGACCCACATTAGAAGGCTTCATTTGATCTGATACGACAAAACATGAAAGTATTAAGATAATGGATTTAATCTAAATTAGAGGATTCAAAAAAAAACTTAATTTAAGAGCAAATGAGCTAATTTGATATGCAAAAAACAAAAGAAATACCCACACACCTAGAATAGCACGGATTTTTTCAAGAGCTTCTTCAGAAACAGGACCATTAGCCGAGAAAGACTCTTTGCAGGCATCATACAGTTTTTGAACAACTGGCATGATGCAAAGAATGTAGCAGCTAACCCACCAACCCAAATCTAATAACAGAAAGCACTGAAACTAACTCCAAGAACCACTTATCAATCACCGAACTTGTATTAAAAATCGAGCATCCAAATAAAATTAAAAAAAAAACCAACTTGGGCTGCTCTAGTTTACAAGTAAGCATCCAAAAGCAAGTTTCTCTCTCTGCAAGAATTCCAAATTCCAGTCCTATGCGAACCAAAAGGACAGCAATATATATGCATTGCGATTAATCAAGCCCAGTCTCAAATAGCTTATAGCACCTAGAAAACCAACATTTAAAACAAAAATGCCCAAATTACATAAACTGGTATTAGTATACTTTGTTCTCTAAGAAACCTAAAAGTTATCAAAAATATTTAATATCAATTCAAGAGATTCCATTAAAGTCTATAAATTTACATGTATGTATTTGCAACAAAACACAAATGATGTGAAAAATTAAAAAAGAAACAACTACCCTGATATTATTAAAAAAAAAACCATCAAGCAAAATTCAACTAATAAGCGCTAAACCCCAGTTTAGATTCAAATAAAAAAAAAAATAAGTACAAAAGACGGCATACCTAGAAAATAAAATCCCCAAAAATCCACATAACAGCATCAACAAAAATTCTTGAACAAAAAAAACCCAAATCTCGAATTCCCAGATCAAAATGAAAAAAATAAAAACATGGGTAGGTAGAGAGAGAGAGAGAGAGAGAGAGAGAGAGAGAGAGGAGTACCAGAGAAGAGAAAGGAAAGTCTTCGAAATTGTTTAATCTAAGAATTAAAAATCACCTGAGACAAAAGAAAAGAGATGGTGTATTCTTTGAGCCCGTTTGGATTTAAAAAAAAATTAATTATTAAAAAGTAAATTTTTTTTATATATTTTTTTATTTTGATAGGTTTATTTTAAAAATATTTTTTTAAAAATAAAAAAATATATACTTTAATATAAAAAAATACTCATAACTATACTTTCAAATATATTTATCAAACATATTTAAATTATTTAATTAAACTTTGTTATCATAGCTACCCTGACGTGCATATCTTTGTCATCATGTGTTGTGCTGTGTTGGATCGAGTTGATTCAGAAATAACTAGGAAAGAATTGATTGTTTTAAGTATTATTTGAAAAATAATATTTTAAAACTTGATCTGATTGATGAGGAAATCGAGTTGCTAAAGCATAGTTTGAATTATGTTTTAATAAAAATATAAAAAGAATTGACCATAGGTCATCTAAAAACTTGAGTTCATCTGTTACGTGGTGGAAAATTTAGTTAAAACTCAGATGAAATTAAGATATTGACAGTAATATCCTTTATTTATAACAAATAAAAAGAGTTTAAATATCACCCTTTTGAAACACTTATAAATTTTATAGAAGAAATTAAGATGCACAGTAGAAATAAGACACAGGAAAAAATAGATTTTCTGTATTGGAAAATTAACAAAAATATACTAAAATAGCATGGATATTCATTGTCTGTGTTGATTCATTATCGAAATGTCATTTTTGTAATTCTTTTCAAATCTTCGTCTTAATCTCTTATAGTTTCTCCCATCTTTACGTGGCTTTTTTTCCACCATGTCCAGATAAATTTTACAAAGCTAACAGGGTAATTAGCTGTATAATATTAATTATTTTATAGAATTTATTTAGAAAAAATAGATACGAGGAGAGTATAAGTTTTAGATTGAAATATTATTGTTATTTTTTTTATTATTGATTTTATTTTATTTTCTTTTTCTTCTTGTGTTTATCTCTTCGTACGGAGAGCATCATTAAAATGTCCCCGTGTATGTTTTTTGTCTCCTTATCTAAGAGATACAGGGCTTTCTCTTATTAATTAGCTTTAATCTTTTCTTTTGCGTACTTTCTCCCAGCCACCTGTTAAAATTTTGTTTCTTCTATCCTCTTTCAGATCTTAGTCTTTTCTTTTGTATAATTTATTTTATCTCTTACAAGACAGAAGAGAAGTTCTACAGGAGCATTAAGGAATTAGCATAAATGGGAGAGAGGGCGTAGAGTTGGATTTTCATAAACAGGAAGCCCTCGTTAGGCCTGGTTTGTTTTTTAAAAAAAATACTTTTTTAAAAATCATTTTCTTCACTTTTTTATATGTTTGGTAAACATATAAAAAGTTAGTCAAAAAAAAATTTGATCAAAAAAAAGTTAAACATTTATGCTAGGAAAGTGTTTTTCTTTTTTTATTATTGAAAAACACTTATCTTTCTTTACAAAATACATAACATCGTGTTACTACTATGACTCTAGTGGCTAATATAAATCATGTTACTCATGTGGCCAATACAAATCCTTATCTCTCTCTCTCTCAAATCTCTTTACCAGGAACAAAATAGTCAATTCATTTTTTTTCTCTGTTATCTGCAACAATCTCCATTAAAGTATATTGAATCCTCTTATTCCATGTAACCATTTTTCCTCTTCTTTGTTTGGATTTGTAGTTATAATTATGGCATAAATCTTATGATCTTGTTAATTTGCTGTGTTTTTCATATTTTGTTTGGTTTATGTGGGGAAAAACACAACAATCTCATGCCCTGTTTTGTTTAGGATTATATGCTTGGTTATGCGAGTTTAATTCCAGTTGATCTCATCACTAGTTTTTCATGATTTTTTTCAAAATCATTTTTCAATTTTATTTGATTTCTCCACTCTCCTTACATTATGTCTTGATGGTCTACCTCTCTAGCATGTCCATGTTCTTTCCTTTTCCACAATCTATGTCTCTCACCAAGTACTTTCTCTACTCATGTCGCATACCTTACTTTGGCTTAACAATTGTCTTTCGTGGAAGGAAATGTTTGTTGTTGATGGGTTTTGGTTTATTTTTTCCTTTTTTGCTTTACTTTCTCTCATTAAAAAATTTGAACTTTGTTTTACCCAACAATAGAGCTCTGATTTAAACCCTTGCTTACCCTACCTTTGGACTCATATTTTGAGCCTTATGACCTCCTATAAGTTTTATCTCATCATCAATTCTCTCATTCATTCACATGAAGAACTAAACAAACTTGAATATACTGATTATTTATCATTTGCACTGCCTAAAGAAATCCCTTTTCACCGAGGAGTGAACGAGTAATAATAGGAGAGGGACGATTTGTTTAAATGGGAAAGATCTGCTTTCAATTCCACTCCATCTCTTCCTCTTCCTCTTTTTTTTCTTTAATTGCTTCTCTTTCAGTAGACCTTGACCCACCCAATGATATCTCCTCACATAACCTTCTCTCTATCCTTTGCCATTCTAAATGGCAAAACACCCTTATTTCTAATAGCTAATCTCAAATATGTCCCCTTCTCATGTTTCCTCCCTCTTTAACAACCACCCTAAGCTCAACCCTAATATTGCATTTCAATTCTTTAACTCCTTACCTCTTGTAAAACCCGACTTTAAACACACTGTCAAACCCCTATTATATTGTGATGTGACAGTTGATGATAGCTTCTTAGTGACATTGTGAACACTCCTAGAGTGCATAGTGTGGGATGCTTCCTTTGGCTCTCTTTCTTCTTGTCCTTCTCTTCTACTTTCCTATAAATTTTGATTCCCAACAATTTGGTATTAGCAAGAAAATCTGCATTTTCAAGATTAGAGTTTGTGTCTCTATTGATGATATTCGTTTTCTATTAGGTATTTTAAGGCAAATGAATAAGAGATGACAATGATAATAATTTCAAGTTGAGTGCTAGAAAAATTGAAATAGTTTGGTAGAAAAATCGTGAAGGGATTAAGAGAATTTTGCAATAAAATTATATTTTCAGACCATGAAACATAAGGATTAAGAATTTATAAAATAATATACTTTAAGGCCTTGTTTGTTTAGGGAATCAGATATCATTGCTATAACTATTATACATTGTCACCTCCTCTGAGCATAATTTCTTATTTTAATTGTATAAATATTTTATATTTTTTTAATTTTTTATTTCACCAAATTTTTAGGTTTTGTTATAAAAAAAAACTTCACTTTCTTGTTATGGATAGTAAGATTATTCATGCAGCATGTATACGAGCAGCTGTAACTATTATAGCTACAAGGATAGCTATTATTGAACAAGAAAGAAATATAATTTATATACGAAGAGAACCACGTATAAATGCAATTACTCAACGAGAATTCTATATTGATAGGATTTTGAATCGAGGTGATAAACATTACGTTGAATAAATTTGTATGAAACCAGTTATATTATATAACTTGTATGATGTTCTCACAAGTTGTTAGCTATTACAATGAATTCAAAATATGTCTATCAGGGAGCAAGTAATTGTGTTCTTATAAATTGTAGGTCGAAATCAAAGATTTCATGTTATTTGTGGTATATACTATAGGTCTATTGAAACTATCCATCATTACTTTAGAATTGTATTAAAAGCAGTTCTTAAGTTATACAAACACCTTATTAAAGACCTAGGGGATACAGTTCTCGCAGAGATAATGAATAATCAAATATTCTATCATTATTTTAAGGTATAAGAATAATACCAATATTTTTATACATTAATTAATTACATCTAGAAGAAAAGGTTATAAATTATTTTTTCATGTTTATATAAGATTGTGTGGGAGCAATTGATAATACCAATGTTCCTGTAAATGTTCCTGTTGAGATTCAAAGAAAGTTTTGAGGTCAAAAAGAAGAAACAACACAAAATGTTTTAGTAGCTATAACTTCTTCTCTTTTTTTTTTTTTTAACCTTGAGGGGTGTAGCTCAACTGGTTAGACCTAGGTTTGCTCTTCAGATGTCACCAGTTTAAGTCTCACAAACCCCAGGGTCACTAAAGGCTTACATTGTCGTTAACTTCACTTGTGGGATCAGTCGAGATGCGCGCAAGCTGACCTTGACACCCATGTTAATCTAAAAAAAAGTTTATATATGTTTTAGCTGGCTGGAAAGGAAGTGCACGCGATTTACAGGTTTTAAGTGATGCACTATCAAGACCTAGTAGTCTAAAAATTCTAGAAAGTATATAATAAAGTATTTATTATATGCAATAACATATAAAATGTCTAATTAGATAAAGATAGTAATAGGTTTTTTTTTTTAATTTATAGGGAAATATTATTTTGGTGACACTGATTATGGTATTCGAAAATGAATCATTTCTCCTTTTTATGGATTTTGATATCACTTGAATTAGTTTATAAAACATTCACCAAAAAATAAAAAAGAAGTTATTTAATCTTCGACATTCTTCATTGAGAACCGCTATTGAGCGAGGGTTTGGTATTTTGAAGAGTCCTTTTAGATCAATTGATGGAAAACCTTTTTAGTCTTATGAAACACAAGTAGATGTTGTGCTTGCATGTTGTATTATTCATAATCACATAATGGAAGTTGATCCTTATAACTTTCTTATGAAAGAAATATGTTCGGAAAGTAAACCAATTATACGAACATTCAACTTAAGTCAACGAAGGGAGAGGGAAGAGAATAGGGAGAGGATAACAAAAAGAGAAATTATTGAATCAACCATGTGGAATGATTATAACACTAAAAAAAAACTAGTAATTAAGTGTTAATTATATTTGTTTATTTTTATTATGTCTTTCTTGAGTTTGTATTATCTTTGTTATACATTTAGATTGCTTGTTGACTTTATCATAATTTCTTATGTATTTTATTTTAAATATTAATTGTAGTTTTTATATAAAAATTTATTAAATCTAAATATTGTATGATTTGTTTTTGTATAAATTTGTAATTTATTTTGTAGAAATGAGTACCACACAAAATGAAAAATACAAAGGTAAGCACTTCACATGGTCTAAGCCTATGTCTCACATGTTACTTGAGATATTAGCTGAGAAGGCTCTCAAAAGAAACAAACCTTCTTCCACCTTTAGAGCAGAGTCATTTGTTAAGGTGGCTACAGAAATTAGTCAAAAGTTCAACGTGTAATGCGAGCCTAAGCATGTGGACAATCATTTCAAAACTATGAAAAAAGAATGGAGAATAATAACCAAACTTAAAAACAAAAGTGGCTTTAGTTGGGATAATTGTTTGAAGATGATTACAGTTTCAAAAGATGTATATGATGAAGAAGTAAATATGTTATAAATATTATTCTCTTTGTAATTTTTATATTTACTTTTGTTTCCAAAATGTTATACAAGGAACTAAAAAATTACATATTCTAAACTTTATAAACAACATATCCTAATCATAACAAGTATCTCAACAAAAAACTTGATATGTACAAGGCAATGACAATTGTTGTTGGAAAAAATATGGCATTTGAAAATTATGTTAAATCATATGTTGATATCAACTTGGAAGAGAACATTGAAGTGCAATCAATTTCAATTGAAAATGAAGGGTAATATGAAGAAACTTCAAAAGAAAAGGAGACATCTTCATCTAGTGCACAAAAGAGGCAAGATATAAAGAGAAATCGCGTGTATGAAGATGATGGTGTTGAAAAGTTGTCTAAAATGATTGAGGACGTAGCATTTGCAATTCAAAGTCGCAGCAAAAATAAACTTAATGTTAATGAGTTATATACAGAAGTGATGAAAATAGAAGGCTTTAATGAGATCACTCTTTGGGATGCATTTGATCACTTGGTCCAAAATGAAATGTTAGCAAAAGCATTTATGGAAAAAAAATGCTAATTTAAAGAAAATTTAGATTCAAAATTTTATGAACCAACACTACTACAAACTTGATTGCTAAGATGATTTGACTATGATAAGAAAGTTTATGTTTGTTATTTGACAAGTATGTTTACTTGTTTAATTTGTTTAGCATGTTTATGTTTGTTAATTTGAACTAATATGTATGTGTAAGACATCAAAACTTAATATTTATGCATGACTATATTTGATGTAAGATATTTATATGTATTTCTTAATGCTTATTTGATATATATTAAAGGGATAATTGCCTATATCTATAACAAAAAAAAAATATTTATCCAAAAAACCCATTAAAATATTTTTGTATTTATTTATCTTTTAAAAAAAAATTTTAAACCAAAAAAACCCAAATATCTAACTCTTACTTAACACCATAAACTAATTTGGCTTTCTTAATATGAAAAAGAAAAAACATATTTTAAGCTCTTAAAATTAAAAAAACAATATTTATAGGTTTTATTTAAGAAATATTTCACAAGATTATATATGTATAATATTATATGATTTGGGATTTCTCAATTCTTTATGCATTCCTACTTGCATAAAAAACAAGAAGAAATAAGTCCTTACAAAATTTAGTCTAACCTTAATCCTCAATGTTGATACAACACATAATAATTTTTTTTTAAAAAAAACAATAAGTTTATTAAACTAAAAAATCATAAAAAATAAACACCCTAGTTGACCAAGGATTCAATAGAAAATAAAAAACAATATAAAATCTATAAGTAATGGGAAAAAATATTAAAAATAAGAAAAATAAATAAAAAAAGATATATTTAATAAATATAGATTAATCCTCCTAAAGTCTTTTTTTTAGCATGAATGTAGAGCATTATGGTTGATCTCAAACATACTTGGCTATTTTAAAATATAATGCCAAAAATGAAAAGAGTTAAGGATCTTGATCACTTAACACTCCAAGCTAAACATTTTGATTTTGATTTTTTTTTTTTTATCACTTTAAGTTCTGGGATACAGATTCATTAGCTCCAACATAAAGATTTGAGAAATTTTAGGTTAAGAAACAATCTATAAAGATTATATTGTATTGTATTGTATTGTATTGTATTGAGAATTTATTATATCAGGGCATGTTTGGAATTGTAGTAGCGGTTGCGGTGTCATATGAAAATATCATATGCGTCTATAAATATTAGGAATGTCATAAGTGGTTTGACTTAACCTTTCAATGATCGGTTTCTAGGTGTAATTATTATCCTTTTATTAATAATTTTCGATTTAGATATTTTATCATGGAGTGTGTCTACCATGTCAAATCATATTTGTTCGTAACATTATAGTCATTGACCTTTGAATAAGATTTGAAACTCTTTTCAAATCTCATTTCACATTGTGCAAGGATCTAACAATCAATACTATTTGAGAACATGTATAAATATTTTTTCTATTTCATCTAGAGTGATAAATCCTCTCTTGATCACTCAAATACCTTGATATAGTTTATATTATATCCAATGTCTGCCAATTTATTATATTTACCAAGATAATGTGTAACATGATCAAAACATAGCGCTCCCTATATAAAATAACTTAAGGATCTCAAGTTAAAGAATTACTTACACGACTCCAATTGCTCGACTAGACATTATTCGAGCTTTAATTGCTTTAGCTACTCAAAAGAGATGAAGGACTTATAAGCTTGATTTAATGTACAATCTCCTAAATAAAGTTCTAAAAGAAGAAATCTACATGGAGCAATCACTCGACATTATAGTAAAAGGTAACAAAGATAAAGTATTAAAATTAAAAAGAGCATTGTATAGGCTCAAGCAAGTAAATTGATAACTACTTTAATAATAAAGGATTTAAGAGAAGTAAGAGTGAGCTAACATTCTACATTAAAATCCAAGGTAACTCTAACACCTTTATTATCTCTTTGTATATTGATGACTGTTATGGTTGTTGTTGATGCTAAGGAATCGTTCATAGAGTTGAGGAGAGATGTTGATTGTAGCACGATTGCTAGTAATGTTGGATGAAAAGCTGCAACTCACGACTTTGTAGAGATGTAATAAAGCTATTACAGTGTTTTTTTTTTTTTTTGGCCTAGATAAGGGCTATTATGAGGGTGGAGATAATAGGGCTTATGTAGGTGGGGTAGGCTGGTTGACAATGGTTGCCAAGAGTAAAGTGTGTTTGTTTTTTAGATAGCTTTTGCGGTTGTGGTTTTTTTTTAAAAAAAGTAAGTTTAAAAAAGTGTGGATAGGTGTGGTTAGTTGGATTTAGATACGTGTTTTGGTAAAATTATGGTTGAAGTTTATATGTAGCAAAAAAACATGCAACTAAAACCTTTGGTTGTAGTTGTTTTTCAAAAGTGTTTTTTTTCTTAGAAATGCATCAAAAATTTTTTTTTATTTTTAAAAAATTATTTTTAATATCAGCGCATAAAAATGATCTAAAAATACAAAAAAAAAATTTCAAGTAAAAGAAAAAAATATAAAAAATCAAATTTTGAAAAAAATGCTTTTGAAATGTAAAAACAAACAAAGTGTTACGAAACTCAATTAAAAAAGCATGTAAAAACTATGTTTCAAACTCAATTTTTTTGATAAGTCCAACGGTATGAAACGCAGAAGCTACAACTAAACAAACGCACCCATAGAGGGCTAGTACCAGTGGTAAGGATGAGTGTATATAGATGATTTTTTGCATTAACTAATTCTCATCTAAAATTCATCTTCCCTTTTTATATGTGTATAACCACTTTTTTATATGCAAAATAAATTTTTTCTTTTTTCTCCTAATTACTTGGTCTCCAAGCAACAAAAAAAAAATCACTTTAGTCCCTCATTTTTTTTATGCATTTTTGGTCCCCTTGTACATATATATTTTTTGAGTTTTGATTTTTTTATATTTTGATATATTTAAAAAAGGCAACGTGAACCGCTAAATCAATGAGAAAATTAAACAATAATTTTGAAATAAAAGTGTTAATAGCTGAACACTTTTAAAAATAAAATTTGGAATTCTTTAAAGACCTAAAAATACCAAAAATGATGCAAATATATCAAAAATATAATTTTTGTATTGTTTTTTTTTTTTTTTTTTGGATTTTTCTTGAAAACTGTTAATAAAATAAGGTAAAGATAAAGTTATAACATGGAGAGAAAAAAATAATTTTTTTCAAATGTGTTTTTCTAAAGAGACCAAGGACTTTTTTGTTTTTACGGTTATAAAATATTTTTGCAAACATTATTATCTTATACTTTAAATTTATTTTTTTAAAATATTTTTAGATTATTTTAAATATACTAATATTAAAAATAAATTTAAATAAAAATTATTTTAATATAATTTTTAATAAAAATATTTTAAAAAATAATCAAGAGGCATTCATGCGTAGAAAACAAAACAAAAAGAAAAGATAAAAATGAAAGAGGGACGCACGAAGGGAGAGAAAAGAGGCCCAGTCAATGAAAGAAAAAAAGCGCGTCCGAGTACATCGGAAGTGAGGGCCCTCAACCACCACTCCCTATTTCTCTAAATAAATAAATAAAAACAAAACCTTTTCGTTGGCAGTTACATCTCCCAAATATCCACAAGGCCATCTCTACATGTTCTTATTGATTGGGTCCCATCTAACCCCACCAACATGATAAAAAATACAAGAAAAATTCTTTTTGATTTTCTTTAAAAAAAAAAAAATTTAAAACGTTGATGAATTTTTTTTAGGGTTTTTAGAAATGTTGTAGTATTTTTTTTTTTTAAAAAATTTAGTTAAAATTGTATTAAAATAATATTTTTGTTATTTTTTAAAAAATTATTTTTAATATAGTACATTAAAACAATAGAAAAAAACTAAAAAATTAATTTATAACAAATAAAAAATTAAAAAATTAAATTTTTTTAAGAATATTTCTAAAATGTAAAGATAAACCTGATCTTAAAAATGCTGACGAGCCTGTGATACATGTAGCTGACATGTTAGCTATGGGTATGGATTCTAAATTAATAAAATATTATTCTAAATTTAATGCATATACCCTTGCTGAGGGTATATGGATTACTATAACCATTGATAAAACCAGAATCCTTAAAAAAAAAAAAAAAAAAAAAAAAAGGGTTGTTGAGTATGATTGATAGAAAGCGGTGCTTCTGTCTAGAAAAAATAATGGAAGTCCTTAAAAAATAAACCAAAAAAAGAAAGAAAAATAGTGGCAAACAGAAACAGATAGGTTGCTGGGGTGGCTGGCAGAGGGGAGCTAGCTACAGAGAGAGAGAGAGAGAGAGAGAAACTGGAAGACAGAAAACAAAGAAAGAGTTGTAAGAGAAACACCAAAAAGATGGTGGAGGAGATCCTCCATGATCATCTTGCAAAGGGGCAGTAATAGAAAAGTTTTATTAATCTAGTAAAAAACAAAAATATACTAATACCATTTCCTTGCTGCCTTTTTTGTTTCTGTTTGAGCTTCTCCTTCTATCCACCCTGCCACCCCCTCATTGTATTTCCTCCTCTTGAAGGATTTTTGGTATCAAAATTGCATTATTGCCCTTCACAACAACAGCACTAAAGCACCCTTTCTGGCCCTTATTTATGGTAGATTCAATGCCCCTTTTGCTTTTTTCTTTTGGATTGCTTGTTCCTGAGGGTATTCCTTGATTCTTAATTGTCTGTTATAAGCTCACTTTTTTTTTTTTTTTTACCTTTCTGCTAACTTTTGTGTTATCTTTTTTTGCTTCCCCTGCTGTTTGTCCCATTTGCAGCTGCATTTTATTGATGTGGAGATTTAGAGGGAGATTATAGCCTGCTCTTCCATTTTATGTGGTCTTTCAAGACAAGGGTGTAGATAAGTGTTTTTAAAATACAAGGATGAGGGACCCTGAGATGATCAAATGTGAAGACTTTTCGTGTTTTTGTAGCATAGTTGTTTGTAAATCAAAGATTTTGCATTAGTTGTTGTTGTTATTGTTGTTGTTAATTGAAAGGGTGGTTTTGCAAAGGAAACCTGGCGATCATTGTTGCTACCTCCACTGCCAAATTTGATTCATCAAGCAATGAGGGGTAGATGGAAAACAATTTGATTCCAATTTTTGTTCTTTTTGGTTTTGATTCTTGGTCTTGAAAATCAATGCTCCTGGTCGCTTAATGATGAGGGTAATTCTTCGTTTTATGCTTTCTTATTTTTTATTGACATGTATCTGTTAAAATGCAATTGCAGAACCAATCTTGGTCTTGATATATGAATGTAATGTGGGCAGGATTGGTTTTGCTGGAATTCCGGGGACGAGTGAATTCTGATCCTTTCCGTGCTCTTTCAAATTGGAATCCCAGTGACATTGATCCTTGCTCATGGTCTGGTGTTCATTGCGCTGCTGGAAAAGTGCAAATACTGTAAGTCGCTATTCATTCTTCCTTTAAAAGAGCTAATAATTATCGCTCCCCTTACAAATAGGAAAAAAATTGAAATTTCTCCCTTCATATATTGTTTTTGTTTCTAATCTGAGGTGTAAGCGATGGAGGATTTTGTAGATGACTTCCGTTAATTTTGTTGATGGAATTGTGATATAGAGTAGTGTTTGCCGTTGCATTTTAGAGAATGGAACATTTCATGTGGGCGCTGAATGATCAGCCATATTAATGTTGTTCAGTGCACTTGTAGGGATCTGAGCGGTTTTTCTTTGGAAGGGACATTAGCGCCGGAGCTTGGCAAACTTGTTAACTTAACATCTCTGTAAGGTTTCATAATTTTGCTGTACTTTCTTTGATGGAACTTGGGGTTTAGGAGTTAAGCATTTGATTCCAACATATGACTGAGCTGTTCAAGCCTCTGAGAATGTAATCGAATACTGCAATTAGCCTATTTCTACTGATTGAATATGAATTTGGCCAAGATGCTTGGGGACTGTTTGGATTTTAGGGTTTAAAAATAATTGGACTTTCTAATTCTTTCTTTACTTTCATGACAGTGTACTCTACCGAAACCATTTCACTGGTGCCATTCCTAAAGAGATTGGAGAGCTCAGAAAGCTGGAATTACTGGACCTGAGGAATAATAACTTCAGTGGAGCAATTCCAGAAGAAATAGGAAGATTACTGTCATTGAAACACTTGTGTGTGATCTGTCTTTCCTTTTTATTGTTTTGATGGCTTATGTTGTGTAGTTAAGTAGCCTGAAATGATTTCTATCTTAGGTTGCTAAGAGACAATAATTTTGAGGGAAGCATTCCTCTGGAGATCAGGAGGCTTAACCTGCTTTCTGAATTTCGATTTGATGGAAACCTTGCATCTGCTGCTGCTACTGGAGTTAGCTTTGTCAATAGAAAACTTGGACATGGGTAAGTGACTTTTTCCTTCTTTCCTTATCAAAAACTCATCTGCGGGGTACAATTGTTTTTGCCATGATGGATATATTGCCAACCATACCTAAGTTGAGTTTTAGTCTTGGTGTGAACTGTGACATGTTATAACTAAATTGAAGCACCTGGAATTCACCATAAATTAGGAGAGAAAAACTATTAGTTACACCTGATCAATACCTCTCCACATCGTCATTGGTTTTTCCATCAATTTAGAAGACAAAAGTCTCTTCCTTTTTCTATTGTTTGCACCCCTCTCACAAGAAATACCACATGAAAGCTATCTGACATGTCAGATAAATTTAGCATGAGGTGATTATGGACTTCGTAGACATGTAGTTTAAGAGCACTGATATATTCCCATTCTTGCTAGCTTAAAAATAGTTTGTCCTTATCTCCCATGTCTTGCATTAAGCATGCTACTAACATTTGGAAGTGATGAGCATCCCTTTTTTATTTGATTCGTTCTAACCGATCATCAGGTATCATTTTGTGAATGGAAGTTATTGAAGTTGAAGGTATGGTTCAGTTTTAAATAATCTGTTTTTTCTTTGATCTAAAATGTATGTATTGTGCAGGCATGTGGTGGAGCAGCTGGAAGCACTTGAATGGGGCGAAATTCATTCATATTTTCCCAATTAAAGGAGCTTTTATGCGATTACCTGACTTCCATGACATTGCCAATTGTATGGAACTTATATATGCTTTACACCAACCAACAATGCTCACACACATGTACAATTTTTATGTATACGGATGCAGATATAGTGGATTATCCCAGAAGATATCCACTTTTGACATATTTGCATTGTAGTAGTGGTGGTTTACCGTGTGTTACTTTCTACGTGATTGCCTTAACCTCTCATTAAAAGGTTCAAGCTCCGGGCGGAAGGATTACTCTGCATGGTCGCCAAAGAAAATTGCTTGTTGTTAAGCAGATAGTGAGTACTAAACATTCTCCAACCTTGGTTGTTTTGCCTTTTATTTGGGTACTTGTGGGACAAATCTGATACCTTTGCACTGAGCAGGATCACCTGAGCAAAATGTAGAGATCCTTGCCAATTTTGTACGTCGCAGACTACTTGAGCAGTCCAGTAACCTCCAGCGTGCACCTGCGGGTGGTGGATCTTCCTCTCAACCAATTATTGCTACTTCCAACCACGGCGCGAAGTAGTGGGGAGGCTTTCCCAGCAATACCAAACCACAGAAAGCATCAACCTCAATCCCCCATGCCATTGGATTCACCTGCTAATCCTCCAACAATAGGAGCTAAGGCTTCAACTCATTCTGCTGAAAAGCCATTTGAAAGAACAATCTTAACATCAATAGAATTCCTCTGGAAATACATCCAGGATGTATTTCCTAATCATTCCAATCGTGGGTGTCTTGATCATTTTTGTAGCAGGCTTGCTCTTTAGGTGCCGGAAACAAGGAGTGGCAACCATAGGTCCTTGGAAGACTGGTCTAAGTGGCAGTTGCAGGAAAGCATTTATTACAAGGTGAACTCACTAGTGTGAAATAAAGGCAAATGAAAAAACGAACAAAAAGAAACTGTTGACGCTTTATATTGATCAGGTAGGCTGATTAGGCTGTAGCTCATTTATTTTATCAACATGATTAACACATAAACTTGTGTGATAGTGACCAAATGACTTGATTGAACTGGTGTCAACTGTGGACGTTTCTTGTCTCGCCCACAATGAATGTCACCTTAGGATTGTGGCACATGTTTGAGATGCCTGAGGATAAGAGGTCATATTTAAGTCTCTTCACGCACGACTTTTGGAGGCATACCTAACACAATGAGGATTAGGAATGTCAAGACTTGTATTTCATGACATGTGAATTTACTTTAATCAAATTGTCTTTTAATTTTGGTTGACATCTTATCAACTTAATTATTTGATCGCTACATTTTTCTTTGTATAACGAGAAAGAGGTGAGAACTACACAGCAAGGCTCACTCATTTTCATATCACTGATTCAGTAAATCTTCCACAGTTCTTGGCTTCATCGTGCATAGATGAGTCCTGCCATTAAGCATCTTTCATGACATTTCATTATCTTTCTGCAATGTGTTGTCTACTTGTTAGACTTAGTGTCCGCGTCCAGGTCTTAAAGCGTTTATTGTTTATTCCATGATCCTGTATTTGTTCAATTTATTTGAACGTAATCGTTGGTTGTATGAATAGTAGGGAGTTCCCAAGCTAAATCGGTTCAGACTGGAAACTGCCCTGTGAGTCTTACGCAATATCATTGATTAATATGTGTGATGGTATTTCACTGCACTATAAGAACATTGCTAGTGTGGTTGAGATTTCTGTCTGCATCGCAACTCAGTGGCTTCTTCAAGATTTGGTCCAAAAGAACATCTGCCAGAGATGGCTTCATCCGGAAAAGGTTTGCCCTTTAACGTTAGATGCCATTGATTTTATTTGACAAATCTCTCTAGTGTTTAAACTAAAAAATTTTGTTCTGGCCCCATCTTCTTGCTGTGTGATGATTACACTAATCACCCCGGATTAATCGAGAACTTTGTA